>NC_092335.1:265366250-265685000 GCF_046630445.1 Rutidosis leptorrhynchoides
ATGGTTTCGTACACGAGATAGGTGTACTGTATTTGAATCTCGTGGTCTATCAAAATGAAAAATTTTATTATTTACGATAAACTTATGAACTCACCAACCTTTTGGTTGATACATTAAAACATGTTTATTCTCAGGTATTAAAGAAACCCTCCGATGTGCAATTGCTCATTTTAGAGACATTACATTGGAGTCGTCCATGGCAAATTTAAGTCAGTACCTCGCAATGGGACCATATGTTGAAGACTTCGTCCAGATGGATTGGGACGGGGTATGACAACTTGTACATAAAGAATCTTGATGACTCTGTTTCTGATGAAATCTTTAGCGAATATCTTGCTCCTTAATCGCTCTAAATCATCGTGAATGAATTTCTTCATCACAATTTGATTCTAAAATTCTAAGATATTATCGTACCTTTCATTATAAATATCCTCGATATTTCTGAAGATATTTTCATAACCATTCTTATCTAAAATCATTTATCTCTTCACGATATCTGTATTACATCAGAAAGGAAACTGTTTTAGTTTCTAAATTCTGGAAACTTCAGATTTAAAATATAAATGTTTTTGAAATAGTTTTGGGAACTGAAGCATGAGTTAGTATAATATAATGACACTTGATCAACGTGATTATATTACAGTAATTCATGTTGAGTTTCTAAAATGGAACATGATGATTCACAGATCATAACGTCATCATGTGCTATGTTACATGACTCTGGTATTCTATTTAACCTCTAAGAATATCAAGAAAATATTTTCTTGATGATTCGGTCTTTTCCGAGGTATTCTGGAAATTTGATAAATCAAGATCGTGCCATTACAATTTTCTTCTTAGAACATTAACTATGTTCATTCCAAAATTCATATCTGCGGATTCTGGACCATTACAAGCGGTGCTTAATCGCAAAAAGAGGAAACGAAAGAATAAAACTCCAAAATATAAATTGGAGTATAAATCGCAGCAAATAGAAGAGAGCATTAACTATGGATGACAATGATTATAGAAAACATAAGCAGAGACTTTGAAATATAAGGAAAGATTTAAAGCCCAACAACAACTCAGAAATTACAGGCCGTATATGTCGATGCATATAGCAATGTAAAGACATGGGAGAACTAAAAACACTATAAACCCAAGTATATAGTAGAAGTAAATAAATTCTTCCGGCGGAAGATGAAAAAGAAGGATGACAGATATGAAAGTTAGGAGTATATCAAGAATCAGAACTGGATGGAGCATATTGATGAATTCTTTAAAATATGAATTGAAGAGAAGGAATAAAGGTGTGAGTTGTAAGGAAACGAAGGAGGTGGATTTATAGTGAAATATCTGATAGAGAAATCAAGATAGATTATGGCATTAAATTGAAAAGGATCATAATTTCCTTAATTGCCGAAGAATCAAATCCTATCTAGATTAAAAAGATTTTCTTTAATCCGAAAATCAACCATGATGACGTCAAAAGATAAGGCAAATCTCTATTTATTTATTTCACTCTTTTACGAGAGCTTAACTCATACGCTTCGAGAAATCAATTTTTTTTTTCGTATTTCTTAATCATGATAAAAATCTATGTATCAGCTTATATTCGTCATAATAACATTCTTACTGTTAATCATGACGACCTCGATCAAATTTCAGGGACGAAATTT
Source organism: Rutidosis leptorrhynchoides (assembly GCF_046630445.1). Lineage (NCBI taxonomy): Eukaryota > Viridiplantae > Streptophyta > Magnoliopsida > Asterales > Asteraceae > Rutidosis > Rutidosis leptorrhynchoides. The sequence continues at coordinate 265,367,909 of NC_092335.1, forward strand.
CATTAACGGGTAGGTACTGTGACAACCCGAAAATTTCCGACCGTATTTAAACTTTATCTTTATATTATTCCGACACGATAAGCAAAGTTTGTTAAGTTAAATCTCAAGAATTTTAAACTGTGTTCATACATTCATTTAACCTCGACCAAATTCCAACGATTCACGAACAATTAGGTGTAAATAGATATGTATGAGTATATGCATATGTGTGATTATTAAATTGAGAAATATTAATAAAACAATTAATGGTTTGGTTGATATGAAAATAAGTTATGAAATTATTAAATGACTTGAAAACGTTAACAAAGTATTTAATGAATAATACTTTACATAAATGTATTAGTTTCAATATATGTTTATCGATGAAAATTAAAAGATAATATCAAATGATGAAATTAACAGATATTTTGTGATATTATAACAAGTCTCTGTGGTGAGGTCCACGTTGATTTAATAAATCTTTCCCTTTTAACGGGATTCGGAATAAATGGTATAGTGATTTACATGTGAGAACACAGTGTCACTTAACGAGAGTTAGACAAAAGTTAGTGAAAATTCCTGTTTGATTTCCAATTCATGCTTTACAATATTTTCCTCATGACTTTGTTAAGATACCTATTTTAGCTTTCAATTTATTTAATATGAAAGTAAGAACGTGGTGTAACTTAGATGTTGGATACCGATAAGTTAATTAAATCGATATTTTACATTAAGATACAAAATAATTAAGTGTATTTTAAAATGAAGCTATATATAAAAATATATGATTTTTATAATTGTTTTTATATGTGTATTGTAATATATATAAGATATAAATAATCAATATATGTTATTATATATAGTGGATAGTTAATAAATATTACATAGTTAATAATATGTAATATAAACATATTAAATTATTTATAAGTTAAAATATAGTTGTTGTAATAATATAATCATTACTTTCTTTATCATTATTAATACTAATATCAATATTTGTATTATTAATATTACTATTATTGTTATTATTGTTATAATTATAAATATTAAAATTCTAATAATTTTAAGATTATGGTTATCAAAATAAAGATTTTAAGTATAAATATTATTATGAGAATGATTAAAATTATAATTTATTTTTACATGAATTATTAATGATTAATAAACTTATATTTTTATTAAAATGATTATTGTTGTTATTATTATCATTATTCTTAAAAATTATTATTATTATCTTTACCATCAATATTATTAGTATGATTAATATCATTATTAACATTATTATTATTAAAAATTATTATCATTGTTCCAGATATTATTATTATTATTTTTATTAATTCTATTATTATTATTATTATTAATTTATTTATAGTATTTTAATTATTAATATATATCTAATAATTATTAAAAATTAAATATAAAAATATATAGAATCAGATGTAAAAAAACGCGATTATTCCTGTCTTCTTCTTTCTGTCTCCTTCTTCTGCTAGGAATTCTTGGTCGACCATTATTATCACTACAATACAATCCTCGAATCAAATCTTGTTACCAGTCGTTATCTGCTTTCTATTTTTTTATTTTTTTTATTCTTTCTGCTTATTTTGGTTCCTATCGACCCACGTTCGCTATAAAGAAATCAATTACAGCTGTTAAGTGAGACCATTCAACTTTACATTATCAATTATCAAATACAATTACCTTTAACAGATTTTGTTTGATTGAAATTAAACAGAAATCCCATTTACAGCATCGATACCCTGTTCTTAACACATTCAAATCTAAAGCTCGAATTCAAATCGTTTCTCAAAATCTAAAAATGCAGTATTGATAGGATTCATCTAGTAAAACTATCTGCAAAATCTTGAGTTCCAATTCTTGATATCGAATTCAAATTATCGAGTCAAAGTTTCGAATTTAAAAAGTCAACAATTGTTATTCAATCAAATTCGAATTTCTTGTTATGATTCAAGTTAAATTAACGTTTCCTAAAGTTTCTAGAGACGATTTTAAACCTATTTCATGTTGTAAACTTTGTCTAAAACTATTTTAAATTCAAAATTGAAGTTTGAGTGTTCTTGAGTTTTCGTGTTCTTGCTACTGCTGGATAATTTTTATCTTTTCCTGTTCCTGTTGATCATTGATATCATAGGGGTTCGTTATTGTTTAGTTTAGGAATCCAAAAACCAATTCATTGGGTATCTGCTATGGTTAAATTTCCTTTGGTCGAATTAAAATTGAAGGAGGAGAAGGTGGTAACTGAAAAAGGAGTTAAATAGATTAATATGTGTTTTAAGTCAGAAAAACTGAGATAGATCGATGGTTATATATGTTGGTGTTAATCGAGGGGTCTTGGGTTCGAGCCCGGGCTGAGATATTATTTTTTTGAGCCGATTTTATTGAGGTAGCCTTATTCTATTAATTATTATCATTATTATTATTATTATTATTATTATTATTATTATTATTATTATTATTATTATTATTATTATTATTATTATTATTATTATTATTATTATTATTATTATTATTATTATTGTTGTTGTTGTTGTTATTGTTGTTGTTGTTGTTGTTGTTGTTGTTATTGTTATGTTAGTATTATTATCATGATTTTTATTATTATTGTTAATATGGTTTAGATTATTATCATTAAACTAAGTATCATAATTATCTTCAATATTATTATTATAAGTATTATTATAAGTATTATTATTAGTATTATCAATTAGATTATTATTAGTATTATTATTATGATTAAAACCATTATCATTGATATTAAAATTATTATTATAGTTATTATTATTATCAGTATTATTATAGTGACCACTATTACTAAAAGTATCATTTTTATTAATAATAGTATTAGAATTATCATTTAACATTAATATTGGTATTATTATTAATATAACTATTAAAATTTCTATTAAAACCGTCATTTTTATTAAAGTTAACATTATTATTAAAAATATTATTTTTATGAAAACTAACATTTTATCTTATCATTATTATCATTATTACTAACATTAGGTTATTATTAGTATTATTATCAAAACTATTAATATCTGTATCATTACTAAATCTAATTATTTTTTTAGTATTATTATTATTATCATAAAAAGGGTACAAATTGTTATTTATTATTATTGATATTATTTTACCAAATAAATAGCTATATAAGAATATAGTTAATACATATCACATAACAACATTTATATTTTCATAATAAATACTAATTATTTATCTAAAGTATATAGAATAAATATAGTTAATTTAGTTATTAATGAACCATACAAGTTACTAAAGTAACAATTATTAATAATTATTAAACTCGTTCGATTACGATTATATGTTTTAATATATATAATTGATATAGGTTCGTGAATCTAAGGCCAAACCTACACTTGTTCAATGTCGTCATATGTATTTTTACTACAAAATACAGTATTGTGAGTTTCATTTGCTCCCTTTTTAAATGCTTTTGCAATATATATTTTTGGGATTGAGAATACATGCGCTGTTTTAATAACTGTTTTACGAAATAGACACAAGTAATCGAAACTACATTATATGGTTGAATGGATCGAAGCCGAATATGCCCCTTTTAGCCTGGTAATCTAAGAATTAGGGAACCGAGCCCCTAATTGACGTGAATCCTAAAGATAGATCTATTGGGCCTAACAAACCCCATCCGTTGTAGCGGATGCTTTAGTACTTCGAGTTTTTTTTTATCATGTCCGAAGGATGTCTCGGAATGATGGGGATATTCTTATATGCATCTTGTTAATGTCGATTACCAGGTGTTCAATCCATATGAATGATTTTTGCATGCACGATATTTATGAGAAATGAAAAATGAAATTCTTGTAGTCTATTAAAATGATGAAAATGATCGATTATGATAAACTAATGAACTCACCAACCTTTTGGTTGACACTTTAAAGCATGTTTATTCTCAGGATTGAAAGAAATCTTCCGATGTGCATTTTATCATTTTAAAGATATTACTTGGAATCATTCATGGCATATTTCAAAAGATGTTGCATTCAAGTCGTTGAATACAGTAAAGATTATGATTAAGTAAATGACAGATTAGAGCATTTATAGTTGGATATTATGAAGTGGTATGCATGCCTGTCAACTTTTGATGAAATGAAAGTTTATCTTTTAAAACGAATGTAATGTTTGTAAAATGTATCATATAGAGGTCAAATACCTCACAATGTAATCATATGTTATTGTATTCGTTCTTATGGATTAGGATGGGTCATTACATTTTAACTGAGTCGTTACCTTCATCTTTTTCAATATTCACTTTCTGTACACGCTTCAGCATGGTTTGACGAACTTAACCCGAATTCAATCCATACATGGGAGGATTTAGCCATTAAATTTAGCCGCTAAATTTCTAAACAAATTTTATCCACCCTCCCTGCAAACCTGTTTAAGAAATGACATCATAAACTTTTCTCAAAAAGAAAATGAGTCATTGTGTCTAGCATGGAATAGAGTAAAGATGATGCTTAAAAGATGTCCGAATCATTCGTTAAGTCGGGCAGACATAATCTGTATGCTTTACAATGGTTTGACCAAGGATGATAAGTCTCTCCTAGACATGGCCTCGCAAGGCAATTTCATGTCCCGAATAGTAGAAGAAACATGGAATCTCTTGGACACAATAGCTGCACAACAGGAAGATTGGAACAATGAAGCTGCTGAGAAGGATGACATCTTCGCTCATAAGGTAAAAATGCTGGAAACCAGGTTACAAGATCTCACCCTCACTCTTCAAAATTTACCAATTCCTAGAAACTCCGATGCTAATAGAACCAATCTAAGGTATCCTTACCCTAGATGGGCACACAAACAACAAACTAGCTCGGATCATAATATAATCTTCCCATTGCACAAACCTACTCTCCACTCTAAGGAAATTTTAGTTGAATTTATGAAAAAGCAATACACGATAAACCTTCAAGTCATAGAATGCCAGAATAAGTTCGACACTTTGATAAAGACTTTTGAAGAACTAATCACTAATTTTCATCTTACGGTTAAACGATTAACCACTAAAGTTGAATTAGAGTGTAGTGAGTTTGATGCCCTAGTAATTACTAGAGGAGGGAAGGAAACAACTGTCAATATACCCGTACAAGATTTTTACGATAAGGAAGCTATGTCAATTGACCCATCTGTCAATCCACCGGAACCTATCTCTCTTAAGGCCCAGTAAATTATTCCGCGCACCCGCATACCTTTCCCAGGTAGGCTTAGGAAGGAAAAACAAGAGGCGTAACTCGCTAAGTATTGAGATATTATTAAGAATTTGCATTTGAATGTACGATTAGTAGATGCTTTAGTAGAGATGCCAAACTGCGCTAAATTTTTCAAAGAACTGCTTTCAAACAAAGAGATATTAAGAGAGATAGTTAGCTTGCCCTTAAGTGAAGAATGCTCGTTAGCGTTACAACATGGAATTCCCCCTAAGTTAGGAGATACATGAAGATTTACGTTACCTTGCTACCTGCAAGATGTCTAAATTAGCAATGCGTTAGCAGACTTAGGAGCCAGTGTAAACCTAATGCCCGATTCATTATTCAAAAAGCTAGGATTAAATGACTTAAGCCCCACAAGAATGACTATCCAACTCGCGAACAGATCAGTAAAGATTCCTCGGGGAATAGCTGAAGATGTCCTAGTTAGAGTGGATAAGTTCGCATTTCCCATTGATTTCGTCATTATGGATATTGAGGAAGACACGGAGGTCCCACTCATTCTTGGCAGACAATTCCTAAATACTGCCAAGGTCGTAATTGATGTTTATAAGAAATCATTAAATTTAAGGGTTGGAGGAGAAGAAATCACATTCAATGTTGATCGCCTCATGAACCATCCTAAGGAAGAAGATGTGAATCTCTCTGATTCTTTTCAAGAACTCATCAACGAATACCTAGAAGAGACTATGGCTATATGTAGTCAATATCAAATTTCTAAGGATCTGTTCTTTACACCTCCTGAAGGAAATCTCGATGACCATTCAGCCGTAAACCATAGTCAACCCATATATCCCCTATCTAAAAGTAACTTTCTTGGCAAGACTATTCAAATAGCACCGCTAGGACAAGGCATTCCTTTACCTCTACTAAGGATAAGATCGAATGAAGAAATTGATTTCATTCTGGTATATCAGGAACCTCAGTCAAGGGAGGAATTTAAGGAGTTTCCCGAACCAACCTTCGAAACTAAAGAAGACGTTTCTGAAGTGGAAGCATTAAGAAGGTCAATTTCCAGAAATGAAGAACAGATAGCATCAGTGACCGCTACTGAAGAATTAGAATTCCAGGAGAAGTATGACTCGTTAGACCGAAAAGAAATAGCTAGGATGAAACCATCTGTGACGACCCGGAAATTTCTGACCAAATTTAAACTTAATCTTTATATGTTTCCGACACGATAAGCAAAGTCTGTAATGTTGAGTCTCGAAAACTTTGGAACTATGTTCATATATTCAATTGACCTTTTGACTAGTTTCGATGATTCACGAACCTATAATTGTAAACAGAAATGTAAATATAAATAATTATATATGTAAATATGTAAATAATTATATTAAATATATTAACGAACTATTATGTAATTTAGTTGCTATGAAAGATAACTTTAACAAACTAAAATTTGTTATTTTGAATACATAGAGTATATTAGATATAAATGACTTCAAACTATTTTTTATATATATAATACTAAAACATATATTTATATATATAGATATATTATTATAACTAAATGAATAAATATTAATTATTTTCAATGTATATATATACAAAATAGATATATAACATATAATTTAAGTTATAATACATATAAAAAAAGTATATGTATAAAATAAAAATTAGTATGAAATTTATATAACTACCAACACATAAATATTACATAATTAATAAATGAGATTATGAGGTTTCCATTTTATGTTTTAATAAATATACAATTGATATAGGTTCGTGAATCCGAGGCCAACCCTACACTTGTTCAATGTCGTCATATGTATTTTTACTACAAAATACTGTACTGTGAGTTTATTTGTTCCCTTTTACTCTTTACATTTTTGGTACTGAGAATACATGCGCTGTTTTTACAACTGCTTTATTAAATGCTTTTGAAATCTATATTTTTGGACTAAGAATACATGAGATGCTTTTATAAATGTTTGACGAGATAGACACTAGCAAAACATTCCTCGAATGAATTATTATGCAGACAGAAGTTCTGTTGATTATGATTGAATTAGTTGGATGTTATAATTGCCACTAATTGTTATGAATATTTCCTCTGATTATTATTGCTTGGTAACCTAAGAATTAGAAAATGGGTATGGCCCTAATTCATGCGAATCCTAAAGGTAGCTACCGGGTTTAACACCCCACCCAAAATGTTCACTAGATGAAAGGGCTAGTGGACGTGGTGTTTAGTACTTCGAAGTTTATATATTATACAGACGAGATGTTCTGTTTTTGGAGATATTATTGATACGCATTATATGTTAAGGTCGGTTACCAAGCCAAGCGATGAAAGTAAAGTTAATGTTATGTATCGAGAGAATGATTTTTATACACATGTTATGTGTATTATTTTTGTGCACGAGATATGTGTACGGTTCTTAAAAATTGCGAGGCAACCTACGGGGGAGAAAAGGATACAAACCTACTCTGCCAAGCATTATGAAAAATAGTTTAGTACACGAGATAGGTGTACTGTATTTAAATCTTGTGGTCTATTAAAATGATGAAAATGATCGATTATGATAAACTAATGAACTCACCAACCTTTTGGTTGACACTTTAAAGCATGTTTATTCTTAGGTATTAAAGAAATCTTCCGCAGTGCATTTGCTCATTTTAGAGATATTACTTGGAGTAATTCATGACATATTTCAAAAGACGTTGCATTCGAGTCGTTGAATTCATCAAGATTATTATTAAGTCAATTATAATTGGATGTATTATGAAATGGTATGCATGTCGTCAACTTTCAATGTGATGAAAGTTTGTCTTTTAAAAACGAATGCAATGTTTGTAAAATGTATCATATAGAGGTCAAGTGCCTCGCCCGTAACCAAATGTAATGTATTTGTCCAGATGGATTAGGACGGGTCATTAAAGTTGGTATCAGAGTGGTGGTCTTAGCGAACCAGGTCTTGCATTAGTGTGTCTAACTGATAGTTGTTTAGATGCATTATGGACTTCGACCGTGTCTGTATGTCAAAAGTTTTGCTTATCATTTAGTGTCGAAAATTATTTGCTTATCATCCTTAAAGTCTAGACACGTCTTACTGCCTCTATTGCATAGACAGTGTATAGATAAATTCATATCTTAGCGTATATGTTATTATTACCTTTGCCTGACAGCTTTCGTAGATTTCTCCGTAACTTATGAGATTTTAGTATTATATTTGCATATGTAAATTATGTATTGTAGGGTACTACTCTACATCCTATAATCTATTTCTTGTCAAAAATCCTTCATCTGATCGTACGAGATGAATCCCTCAACCAGTTCGAGTCCCTCAGATTTCGATAGCTATTGCGATAATTATTCCGACAGCTTTTCCGACATGGATATTCACCTAAGCTCCGAAAGCAGTGTCACCAGAATGAATCAATCAATCAGCTATCTCCAATTCATCTGATGGGTTCGTAGTCGACTTAATCCATGGAGACGCAAAGAAGGCGATCCCTTCCACCAACCGAATTCACCTCTTGACAATGAACCTGAAGCGTTTACCGGGGAACCTGTTCGAGACACCATTTTCTCTCTCATTTCCAGAGTATCTCGCCACGAATATATATTCTATCTAAAATTCTAAACCTTATTCATCCGCTCGTTCCAACCGACAATCATCCCGGAATAATAGAAGAAGTCAACGAACTTCGCGCTCAATTAATCAATTTGGAGAATATGGTGCAAAATTTACCTGCTTCAGCAAAACCATCGGCACCAACAGTACCATCAGTAACAGCACCAGTACCATCAACAATCCATATCTCAACATCTCATTCTATACCTCGAGCATAATCATCGTTCTACATGACGTTCTACATTATTTATCTTCGTTCGACATGGCAATTATGTAATCTCTAATATTTTAGAGATTATATATTCTTGTTCTAACGGTAAATCGAATGAGTTTAATATCATATTAACTCATTAAATCCATGATTACATCTAAAGAAAATATATATGTATATATGTTTTCATAAAGATTGTAATTAAAATTTCTTTTGTACAAACTGTTAATGGTGAAAATATTTTAACGGGTAGGTAATACCCGAGGAATATTTAGATTTCACGTTAATAAGTTACACTGTACATTCTTTCAAATCTGATTCAACAGTCATTTACTATCCTACTTACAACCACCGATATACGTATCTGTTCACCGCAGAATAACCATTTTCATTCAATTTCATATTTGGATTTTGACCTATCAGAATCCAACAAGTGGCATAATGAAGAAAACATTGACAAAATAAAATGTGTTAGAAACAAACGAATTAACTATGAGAAAATTTTTGTTAAGAATCCACGCTAACTGTTTCCAGCTAACTGTTCCTAGCTAACTGATTACATTTTATTTATCACAGTTTATTTATCGCAATTTAATTATCGCAATTTCATTTATCGTCATTTAATTTCTGTTATTTACTTTACGCACTTTATTTATCGTCATTTAATTTCTGTTATTTATTTTACGCACTTTAAATATCGGGACACGTATACAAAGTTTTGACATATCATATCGACGCATCTATATATATTATTTGGAATTACCATAGACACTCTATATGCTGTAATGATCGAGTTCGCTATACAAGGCTGAGGTTGATTCTATAATAATATATATACTTTGAGTTGTGATCTAGTCTGAGACATGTACACGGGTCACGATACGTATTAATTAATTAGAATATTATATATTAAACTATATATGAATTGTTGAACCTATAAATTGTGGACTGCTAACTGTGGACTGTCAACATTGGACAATTAAAAGAATTAAAATATTGATTATAACATATGAAACTAAACAATTCTTCAAGTTTGTCACTTGATTTCATCTTAAACCTCATTTGTATCTTGAAGATTACAATCTGCGTTCAAACCTTTCATGATTCTTGAAAACACCTCAATCGAGAGGATGAACCAACCGCACTTCATCTACGGAAGAAAAGATTGATGCATATTGTTATGCACCTGAAAAACTCTTGGAACCCGAGTAAACGTTTAACACGTATCTGTGCTAGCTCCTTTGGCGTTGTTATTACTGAAAATAACTTTGTAGTTCCTTTTTCAAATTAGCCAATTCTGTCACAGCTCCAGCAGGTCAACTTCGAATTTTCATTCGGATTAGTCTTATTATAAACTTGCTATATAAGATTACCCTTCATCATTCTTACAGGAGAACCATTTATATTCCACCACATTAGCAGTAAACTTACCAGCAAATTCATTGATCTTTGACTTTCTAAAAAGTTATTATATTCATTGAAACCCTATTACCTACTCATCTGCGTCTTGTAACGATAGTTTCCATACCAAATACCGGGAGGCATCAATCGATAATCTCGAACTTCTCAGCGATTCTACGACAACACTTATATATATATATATATATATATATATATATATATATATATATATATATATATATATATATATATATATATATATATATATATATATATATATATATATATATATATATATATATATATATATATATATATATATATATATATATATAACTTCAACCTCCTGGATTTACAAACTTTAATTCTAAATTTTCGAAAAGCGCTTTAGCCCATGAATCATTTTTCTGAGTTTTGAAAAAGCTGATGAAGCAACGAAAACTGGAGACTGCCTTAACAGTCAAAAGTTTGATAATAAAGAATTGAGCAAACCATGAATGAGACTCTGAACAAATCACAAGGACTAAACTTGTACATAAAGAATCTTGATGATTCTGTTTCTGATGAAATCTTTAGCAAATACCTTGCTCCTGAATCTAAACCGTTACGGATAAATCTGCTTCATCATCCTTCGATATTAGAAATTTTAAGATATCATCGTATATTTTTTTATTAATATCCTCAATATTTCTGAAGATATCTTCATAAATATTCTCGTTCGATATTAATTATCTCTTCGCCCTATCTGTATTATATCATAAAAGGAATCTTTTTTAGTTTCTATAATCTGTGAACCTTCGAATTTAAAATATGAATGTTTTTGAAGTGATGTTGGGAACTGATGCATGAGTTAGTATAATATAATGACACTTGATCAACATGATTATATTACAGTAAGCCATACTGAGTTTTTAATGGGACGTGATGATTCACAGATCATAACATCATCATGTGCCATGTTACATGACTATTGTATTCTATTTAACCTCAAAAATATCAAGAAAATATTTTCTTGATGATTCGGTCTTTTTCTGATATTCTGGTAATTTGACAAAATCAAATCGTGCTACTACCTTTCCTTTCTACCTTGTATATTATGATAATTCGAAATTCCATACTTACGAATTCTGGACCGTTACTCGCATTACTAGAGGTCGGGAGGATAATAAAAAGGCAAAGAGCTCCAAAATATAAGAAAAAAAATATAAAGCTCAATAACAACACGGAAGTTACAAACCGTAGATATTAATAGGAATAGAAATATAAAGACACGGTATAATTAGAATAGTAACACCCAAGGTAATAGTATAAGTAAACAGATTTTTCTGGTGGAAGATTGAAAAGAAGGATGACAGAAATGATAATTAGGAAAATATCAAGGATTAGAACTGGATTAAACATTTTCATAATCTTTTGAATGTACGAACTAGGAAAGAAAGTATAGGAATGGTGAGAATAATGGGACGAAAGATTTAATTTATAAAGGAAATATCAGACAGAGCAATCGAGGTAGATCATCACATTTAATTATAGAGATCCTAATTCCCTTAAATCCCGAAGAATCAAATTTTTAGATTTCGAAGATTTTCTTTAAATCCCTTGAATTCTGAAATTTAACCAAGACAACGTCAAAAGTTAAGACGAAACTTTATTTCTTATTTCACACTTTTGTGATAGCTTCACTCGTACTCTTCACATAATCGAATTGTTTTATCTATATTACTCACTGATGATAAAACTCTATTTATCAACTCATATTCGTCATGAAAACATTTTTATTGTTAGCCATGACCACCCCACTCAAATTTCGGGACGGAATTTCTTTAACGGGTAGGTACTGTGACGACTCCAACCAAATTTAAACTTAATCTTTATATGATTTCGAAACGATAAGCAAAGTCTGTAATGTTGAGTCTCAAAAAAATTTTGAATTGTTTCATATATGCAATTACCCTTCGACTGTTCTCGACGATTCACGAACAATTAATTATAAATAGATATGTGTGTATGTTTACATAAATAATAATTCGAAATATAATTTGAAGTATTATACGTTGTTGTCATTAAAAATTAATAAATTAAAAATAGAATATTATAATAATTATTATTTAAAATATATTTCTATATATAAATAAAGTATATTAGAAATAAATATCAAATGATTGCAATACTTGTTGGACATTTCGATTATTATTTAGAGAAGTTAATTCGAACTTATATGATTTTAAAAATAAAGAGTGATCCTAAAATAAGTTATATAAATTTTAGTTTTATTAAAAATATTTTTTTTTTTACTTCGAGGAGTTGAGTTTTAATACTCCATACAAATTACTATTTTAAATTAATGTTTCCTTTATTTACCAACGGAGGATATAGATATATATTTACATATTCACATAACACCATCATTATCTACCATTCTTAAAAGAATATATATATATATATATATATATATATATATATATATATATATATATATATATATATATATATATATATATATCCTATATGTATATATACCTGGACATACATGTGAATATATGAATCAAGTCAAAACATCTATTACTTCTTTTTGGTTTCTATTTATTTGTTTGAACGAGACCCACTACCTTTCTGCTAGATATCACTCTCATTGCTATTATAATTGTCTTTGTTTCAATCAATCACCCATAACCCACCACACTTCATTTCATTGAATTGTTGGCCACTTCTTATTTTCTTATTCATAAATCAACGAATGAAAACAAACAAGTTCTTCTTTCTGTTTCATATCTAATCACACTATTTTTATAACATATATATGTATATACTTTTACATATGCAAAGATATTAGATAAATACATATATACATATCTCATGAAATATAGAGATAAATGCTCCTGCTTGTTTTATATATTCATCACTTCACAAACCCATCATAACCTTATTTGATCACCAATCCACCACTTTGCAAACCTTTGAACCACCCTCCTCGAATCGTATCATCACCACTGCAATCCTAGCTCACCACTCTCTTTCACCATGTAATCACCATCAATTATTGTTACTGCTGTTTCCATTTTCAACTGCCTATAACCACTACCATCATCACCAAGCTGTCTGCTATGTTACTATTTCCACTAGACTGCTGCTGCATACCAGGTTTCATGTCAGTATCATTTGAAGAAATTGCTACTGCAACTATACTATCTGGTACATTTTATTTCGAGCTCAAGCACAACCCAAGCACCATCGTTGTGCTACTAAATTGCTGTTATTACACCTACAAACCATCAAACCAACACACATATACTACTACATACATATATCACAAATTAAAAACATTACTTACATACTTGTTCAATCAAACAATTATCAAAAACCTGCAACTCATTCCTGTCATCACTGCTACAGCCCTTGTTGTTGCTACAGCTACTCGCAACTTCCTGTTTCTGTTTAGTTCAATCCAAACCCACCAACAATAATCCATACCCAACCCATTATGTTACCTGCTACTGCCACTATTATGTATGCTCCTGTTAAACCTGCAACATAACCGAATACATATCAACTATTATGGTACGTTTTCAATTTCTGATTTGGATAAAACATCAAACCATCACTAATCATCGACATATATATATATATATATATATATATATATATATATATATATATATATATATATATATATATATATATATATATATATATATATATATATATATATATCATTAACAATAACTAACAAAAACTAAATCATAATAATCACCATCAATCTGTAACAAACAAATGCTATTCGTCTTTGAACAAAAATTAAGACCATCGTTGTGTTACACTAAATCGAAACCCATCAAGGACACAATTTACTACGGTTTAGGTTTAATCTTTAAAAAAAATACAGAAAATTATAGAAGGATTAAAGAAATTTAGGAAAATATAATCAACCGATTAACTATTTCATCAATTAAATAGCCGATTTCATGAACGATGGATGATGATTTGATGCAATCCTTGTTACTACACAATGCGGTGATTAATCTTCCTTCTTAATTTGAACGAACACAAATTGCACACCAACTACTACTTCAATTTCTCTGATTTTTCTTCGATGAAAAAGATGATTAGGGATTGAAGATGACGACGACTGAACAATGATGATAATGAATCGATGCCTATTAAACATTTATGATTATTGATTAATTGATCTGTTGAAGGATCGAAAAAAAAACCCTAAATCATGAATCGTTCTTCTCTGCATTTTTTTTCTGTTCTCTCGATCTGATTTGAGAACAGATATATAAAACACGTACATATCTTTATTATTATTATTATTATTATTATTATTATTATTATTATTATTATTATTATAATAAACATTACTAATAGAAATATCACTAAAATTTGTATCATTATGATAGTTATTATTATTATTATTATTAAAATTTTCATATAAAGATTTCAAAATACATTACAAATTATTATATTTAATACGTTAATATTATTTAAATTTGCATATAATATTATTAATAACATGGATATAATTATTATATATTAACTAAATATATTCATAAAAGATAAATTGTAATATATATTATCAAAACATTGATATAATATTAATTAGACATTATTATAAAATTTTATAGATATAAATTAAAACATTATATAACATACATGAACATTAAAATATAATATAGTATCAATAACATAAACATAAATATATTATAATAAGTTATAAATAAAATTATTAAAATATTTTACCAAAGAATTTCTATCTTAGTATTAATAATGGAATATTATGATAACTTAATATTATAGTATATAAAAATAAATATATTTAATATACATATATAGCATATAAATTAAGGATGTAATAAATAAATAAAGTACATATTGGGATTTAACATAAAACTTTTATAAATATTATATAATTAATATTTGATTTATTATCATTATACGTTTATGATATTATATGATATATAATACTGATATAGGTTCGTGAATCCGAGGTAAACCCTGCATTGTTCAGTTCCGTCGTATGCATATTTTTACTACAAAATATCGTAGTGTGAGTTTCATTTGCTCCCTTTTTAAATGCTTTTGCAATATACATTTTTGGGACAAAGAATACATGCGCTGATTTTATAACTGTTTTACGAAATAGACACAAGTAATCGAAACTACATTCTATGGCTGGATTATTAAACCGAATATGCCCCATTTTAGTTTGGTAATCTAAGAATTAGGGAACAGACACCATAATTGACGCAAATCCTAAAGATAGATCTATTGGGTCCAACAAGCCCCATCCAAAGTACCGAATGCTTTACTACTTCGAATTTATCATGTCCGAAGGGAGTCCCGGAATGATAGCGGATATTCTATATCCATCTTGTTAAGGTTGGTTACCAGGTGTTCACCATATGAATGATATTTTGTCTCTATGCATGGGACGTATATTTATGAGAAATGGAAATGAAAATCTTGTGGTATATTAAAATGATGAAAATGATCGATTATGATAAAATAATGAACTCACCAACCTTTTGGTTGACGCTTTAAAGCATGTTTATTCTCAGGTATTAAAGAAATCTTCCGATGTGCATTTGCTCATTTTAGAGATATTACTTGGAGTCATTCATGACATATTTCAAAAGACGTTGCATTCGAGTCATTGAATTCATCAAGATTATTATTAAGTCAATTATAGTTGGATGTATTATGAAATGGTATGCATGTCGTCAACTTTCGATGTGATGAAAGTTTATCTTTTAAAAACGAATGCAATGTTTGTAAAATGTATCATATAGAGGTCAAGTGCCTCACGATGTAACCAAATGTAATGTATTCGTCCAGATAGATTAGGACGGGTCATTAAACGATAGGGAAATCGAAACAGATTATCGCATTTAACCAAAGAAGATCCTAATTTCCTTAATAACCGAAGAACCAAATCTTATTACGAAGATTTCTTCTAAATCTCTTAAATTCCGGAAATCAACCTTGACTACGTCACCGGTTAAGACAAACCTACATATACTCATTTCACTCTTTTGTGATAACTTCACTTATACTCTTCGAATAATCGAATTATTTTATCCTTATTACTCAATGGTGATAAAGCTCTAAATTCCAACTCGTATGAGTCATGAAAGCATATTTATTGTTAGCAATGACCATCCCAATCAAATTTTGAGACGAAATTTCTTTAACGGGTAGGTACTGTGATGACCCGGAGATTTCCGACCAAATTTAAACTTAATCTTTATTTGATTTCAAAACGATAAGCAAAGTCTGTAATGTTGAGTCTCAAAAATTTTGAACTATTCAATTAACTTTCGACCATTCTCGACGATTCACGAACAGCTATTTGTAAATAGATACATATATATTTAGATATATAAATATATATTAATTTGAAATATAATTTGAAATAATATATGATTTAATTATAAGAACTAAAATGTAAAATAACAAACGATATAATAAAGTTGTTATTTAAAACGAATCCATACATATATAAAAATATAAAGTGTATATTAAAAATAAATATTAATGATTGATATTACACGAGTTAAATTCAAACTTATATTATTTAAAAATAAACGGTCAGCGGAAAATGAGTTCTATAAATTATAAAATTTATTAAAAATGTATTTAGGAGCTGTTTGTTAAATTTTAGAATTTTTTATATTTTACCCATGATTGAGAGGGACCGTTGATGTAATTTTTATTTAATAGTTAATGACCGAATTTTTACACCATAATGACCAAAATAAAAAAATGTAGTTAATTTAAAAATATAGGATTTTTCTGAGAACTTTTATTCGTCACTGATTAACAACGGAGAATGAGATCTAGCCCGTAAGGGGTGACGGCTAACTTAATACACGTTTGATTTCCTTAATTATATTATAATATTTAATATTATTGTGTTGTTGAATTTATTGCATCCTTCCTGTCATTCTAATTTTTTTATCCGTGATTCTATAGTATGAGTAATGTGTTTGTTAGTTACCACTTTTATATCTTATATTATTTATACATATATTGCATGATGAGCAAAAACCCACTACTACATCCTTTTTCTGTTTCTAATTCTCTGTCTTGTTCAACTCATTAAACCATCACACCTACACCCTTGAACTGTTTCTGTTTCGGTCATATTAATCAGACCCATGACCACCATAGATCACCATAGTTCACTGTCAAAAACCATGAACTATATATCTCTCTCCATCTCTTAATATTTGGAACCGAGAACCTGCTGCAATCATTCGTCATCCTCCTCACCACTTTAATCATACTAACCATCATAGCCACCATCATTAATTTGTCTTCACTTTCTAACACCAATATCCACCACCATCGACACCTATACAACACTCTTTTAATCTCCAATACATCACCATAAACTATCACCCACGACTACAACCGTTTCAATCACCATCGCTACATCAAGTGTATACTTCTGTTTCGATCTTAAACCCAAAATCCACCTACTGTGACTGCCTAATATTGCTACGTGAGCTTCTTGTTTGAATCAACCACCACTACTACTGTCACGATACTTTTGTGTTTCGAAACCACCACTAAAACAAACACCCATCAACTGCATAATTGTTGCTGCTATTATTTGCTTTTTTGAAAATATCATCACAACCACCATAACCCCGTCGGTTGCTACTGCCTTGTTTCTGTTTTCTGATATAGTGAGGAGGTAAGAATGAAGACGATGGACAAGTGTTAAAGCATGTGGGACAGCTTAAACTTTATTGTCGAAATAATGGGTAATGAATTGGACTTATCCCTTTCTCTTTTTCTGATGTATATACCTGTTTCCTTTGTCAATTCTATCGACACCAAGAACACAATCAACAACCAAGTGATTTTAGAAGGAAGTTATATCAATTAGATGGAAGTGAATAATGATGTGAAAATCAATGTAAAACCATGTGTTTGAAACTTTAATCTTTGAGAAAAGCTGTTGTTAGATATGGTGGACAACTAGGGTATCCAAGGCACGCGTTTTTTTTTAGTTCACCATAAATTAATTTTTTTTTCTTTCCATCTCAATTAATATAAATAACAGAAAAGGATCAGATCCTTTTTGCAACACGGGCCAGTTCCTATTTTGATTGTGAGCTCAAAACAGAACCCATAACAATTTTGATAACCACCATACGTACCTATGTACTGCTGCTGTATTATTCCCGTTTTTCTTTTGAGCAAAACCGAATACAATTCACCCTTGTGTTGTCACTGCCTTTTGTACAAACAACCTCGACACCCATCACCACACACCTTCACGTTTACGCTTTTGTTCCTAGTTATGTTCCTGATCAACAACCACCTTCAAATTTTAACTACCATCGAAACCCACCAAGAACCTGCAATTATACATTATGTTTCTGTGATGACGAGTGATACGATGATGATGAGGTGATAATGATTGATGATGTTGTTTGATGATGATGAATTTTAGGTCATAATGATTATGATCGTGATGATACACGATTAGATTAGGATAAGAATGATCATGGTGATGATGTGTATGATTACGGTTATGATGATAAAAGTAAATGCAATTGAAGATGACGATTATGATCATGGAAAGATGACGAGAATGATGAGATATATGATGATGAAGAAGAATACAATTGATGAAACGATCCTGTGTTGTCTGCTTATTGATCGAACCAAAACCACTAATTTAATCAATTTTGTTGCTGGGCTTATAAATCCATAGAGCATGATACTCCTTGTTGGGCTGAATTGAAACAGGGCCAGGAAATAAAAATAACGAGTTAAATAAATATTGGGTCGGCTTAAATTCAGAAAAACTGAATTGGCCGAATGGTTGGATGTGTTTGTGCATGAGCGGGAGGTCTCGGTTTCGGTTCCCGTTTGGGCCATTTCTTTTTAGAAAAACTTTTAAAGGGTATACACTCTTACTTTTATTTCTATTATTATTATTATTAATGTTATTATTCTTATTATTATTAATATTGTTATTAATATTATTGTTATTATTTATTAATGTTACTATTACTAATTATTAATACTATTATAATTATTATTGTTATTATCATGATTATAAGTAATATAACCATTATTATTATTATTATTAACATTATTAATGTATTTATTATTATAAATTTTGTCATCTAATTATTAGTTATCATTATTATTATTATTATTACTATTATATTTATTAACAACTAATATAAGTATTATCAAAATTTTAGAAGTTTCATTGTATTTAATATAAGTGTTATTATTGTTTTCATGATTAGGATTATTATTATTATCGTTATTATGAAAATAACACAAACTATTAGTATTTTCATTAACATTAGTATTAGTATCATTTTATAATTATGAGTATATTATTATTATTATTAACATAAGTATCATTATTAACAATATCATTATTTTTATTAGTATTATCATTTTTAAAATTATTATTATTAATAAAATTATTTATATTAAAATTATCATTTTCATTATTACTATAAGTATTATTATCATTAAAACTATCATTATTATTATTATCAATATTACTACTAATATTATTACCAATATTACTACTAATATTATTACCAATATAAGTATTACTATTTTTAGAATCATAATTATTATTATCATCAATAATAAGTATAATTACTAATATTATTATTATAAAATAATACAACTTTTTTATTTATTATTATTAATATTATTTTATCAAATGATTTTTAGTTATACAACACTATAGTTAATGAAATGTCCCGTTCTTATTGATTAAAAACGTTCCATATTAATTGATTTCGTTGCGAGGTTTTGACCTCTATATGAGACGTTTTTCAAAGACTGCATTCATTTTAAAACAAACCATAACCTTTATTTCATCAATAAAGGTTTAAAAAGCTTTACGTAGATTATCAAATAATGATAATCTAAAATATCCTGTTTACACACGACCATTACATAATGGTTTACAATACAAATATGTTACAACAAAATAAGTTTCTTGAATGCAGTTTTTACACAATATCATACAAGCATGGACTCCAAATCTAATCTTTATTTAAGTATACGACAGCGGAAGCTCTTAATAATCACCTGAGAATAAACATGCTTAAAACGTCAACAAAAATGTTGGTGAGTTATAGGTTTAACCTATATATATCAAATCATAATAATAGACCACAAGATTTCATATTTCAATACACATCCCATACATAGAGATAAAAATCATTCATATGGTGAACACCTGGTAACCGACATTAACAAGATGCATATATAAGAATATCCCCATCATTCCGGGACACCCTTCGGATATGATATAAATTTCGAAGTACTAAAGCATCCGGTACTTTGGATGGGGTTTGTTAGACCCAATAGATCTATCTTTAGGATTCGCGTCAATTAGGGTGTCTGTTCCCTAATTCTTAGATTACCAGACTTAATAAAAAGGGGCATATTCGATTTCGATAATTCAACCATAGAATGTAGTTTCACGTACTTGTGTCTATTTTGTAAATCATTTATAAAACCTGCATGTATTCTCATCCCAAAAATATTAAATTTTAAAAGTCGGACTATAACTCACTTTCACAGATTTTTACTTCGTCGAGAAGTAAAACTTGGCCACTGGTTGATTCATGAACCTATAACAATATATACATATATATCAAAGTATGTTCAAAATATATTTACAACACTTTTAATATATTTTGATGTTTTAAGTTTATTAAGTCAGCTGTCCTCGTTAGTAACCTACAACTAGTTGTCCACAATTAGATGTACAGAAATAAATCGATAAATATTATCTTGAATCAATCCACGACCCAGTGTATACGTATCTCAGTATTGATCACAACTCAAACTATATATATTTTGGAATCAACCTCAACCCTGTATAGCTAACTCCAACATTCACATATAGAGTGTCTATGGTTGTTCCGAAATATATATAGATGTGTCGACATGATAGGTCAAAACATTGTATACGTGTCTATGGTATCTCAAGATTACATAATATACAATACAAGTTGATTAAGTTATGGTTGGAATAGATTTGTTACCAATTTTCACGTAGCTAAAATGAGAAAAATTATCCAATCTTGTTTTACCCATAACTTCTTCATTTTAAATCCGTTTTGAGTGAATCAAATTGCTATGGTTTCATATTGAACTCTATTTTATGAATCTAAACAAAAAAAGTATAGGTTTATAGTCGGAAAAATAAGTTACAAGTCATTTTTGTAAAGGTAGTCATTTCAGTCGAAAGAACGAGGTCTAGATGACCATTTTAGAAAACATACTTCCACTTTGAGTTTAACCATAATTTTTGGATATAGTTTCATGTTCATAATAAAAATCATTTTCCCAGAATAAAAACTTTTAAATCAAAGTTTATCATAGTTTTTAATTAACTAACCCAAAACAGCCCGCGGTGTTACTACGACGGCGTAAATCCGGTTTTACGGTGTTTTTCGTGTTTCTAGGTTTTAAATCATTAAGTTAGCATATCATATAGATATAGAACATGTGTTTAGTTAATTTTAAAAGTCAAGTTAGAAGGATTAACTTTTGTTTGCGAACAAGTTTAGAATTAACTAAACTATGTTCTAGTGATTACAAGTTTAAACCTTCGAATAAGATAGCTTTATATGTATGAATCGAATGATGTTATGAACATCATTACTACCTTAAGTTCCTTGGATAAACCTACTGGAAAAGATAAAAATGGATCTTGCTTCAACGGATCCTTGGATGGCTCGAAGTTCTTGAAGCAGAATCATGACACGAAAACAAGTTCAAGTAAGATCATCACTTGAAATAAGATTGTTATAGTTATAGAAATTGAACCAAAGTTTGAATATGATTATTACCTTGTATTAGAATGATAACCTACTGTAAGAAACAAAGATTTCTTGAGGTTGGATGATCACCTTACAAGATTGGAAGTGAGCTAGCAAACTTGAAAGTATTCTTGATTTTATGTAACTAGAACTTATAGAATATATGAAGAACACTTAGAACTTGAAGATAGAACTTGAGAGAGATCAATTAGATGAAGAAAATTGAAGAATGAAAGTGTTTGTAGGTGTTTTTGGTCGTTGGTGTATGGATTAGATATAAAGGATATGTAATTTTGTTTTCATGTAAATAAGTCATGAATGATTACTCATATTTTTGTAATTTTATGAGATATTTCATGCTAATTGCCAAATGATGGTTCCCACATGTGTTAGGTGACTCACATGGTCTGCTAAGAGCTGATCATTGGAGTGTATATACCAATAGTACATACATCTAAAAGCTGTGTATTGTACGAGTACGAATACGGGTGCATACGAGTAGAATTGTTGATGAAACTGAACGAGGATGTAATTGTAAGCATTTTTGTTAAGTAGAAGTATTTTGATAAGTGTATTAAAGTCTTTCAAAAGTGTATAAATACATATTAAAACACTACATGTATATACATTTTAACTGAGTCGTTAAGTCATCGTTAGTCGTTACATGTAAGTGTTGTTTTAAAACCTTTAGGTTAACGATCTTGTTAAATGTTGTTAACCCAATGTTTATAATATCAAATGAGATTTTAAATTATTATATTATCATGATATTATCATGTATGAATATCTCTTAATATGATATATATACATTAAATGTCTTTACAACGATAATCGTTACATATATGTCTCGTTTAAAAATCATTAAGTTAGTAGTCTTGTTTTTACATATGTAGTTCATTGTTAATATACTTAATGATATGTTTACTTATCATAGTATCATGTTAACTATATATATATATATATATATATATATATATATATATATATATATATATATATATATATATATATATATATATATATATATATATATATATATATATATATATATATATATATATATATATATATATGTCATCATATAGTTTTTACAAGTTTTAACGTTCGTGAATCACCGGTCAACTTAGGTGGTCAATTGTCTATATGAAACCTATTTCAATTAATCAAGTCTTAACAAGTTTGATTGCTTAACATGTTGGAAACACTTAATCATGTAAATAAAAATTTCATTTAATATATATATAAACATGGAAAAGTTCGGGTCACTACAGTACCTACCCATTAAATAAATTTCGTCCCGAAATTTTAAGCAGTTGGAGGTGTTGACGTATTTTCTGGAAATAAATGCGGGTATTTCTTCTTCATCTGATCTTCACGCTCCCAGGTGAACTCGGGTCCTCTACGAGCATTCCATCGAACCTTAACAATCGGTATCTTGTTTTGTTTAAGTCTCTTAACCTCACGATCCATTATTTCGACGGGTTCTTCAATGAATTGAAGTTTTTCATTGATTTGGATTTCGTCCAACGGAATAGTGAGATCTTCTTTAGCAAAACATTTCTTCAAATTTGAGACGTGGAAAGTTTTATGTACAGCCGCGAGTTGTTGAGGTAGCTCCAGTTGGTAAGCTACTGGTCCGACACGATCTATAATCTTGAATGGTCCAATGTACCTTGGATTTAGTTTCCCCCGTTTACCAAATCGAACAACGCCTTTCCAAGGTGAAACCTTAAGCATGACCATTTCTCCAATTTCAAACTCTATATCTTTTCTTTTACTGTCCGCGTAGCTCTTTTGTCGACTCTGGGCGGTTTTCAATCTTTGTTGAATTTGGATGATTTTCTCGGTAGTTTCTTGTATTATCTCCGAACCCGTAATCTGTCTATCCCCCACTTCACTCCAACAAATCGGAGACCTGCACTTTCTACCATAAAGTGCTTCAAACGGCGCCATCTCAATGCTTGAATGGTAGCTGTTGTTGTAGGAAAATTCTGCTAACGGTAGATGTCGATCCCAACTGTTTACGAAATCAATAACACAAGCTCGTAGCATGTCTTCAAGCGTTTGTATCGTCCTTTCGCTCTGCCCATCAGTTCGTGGATGATAGGCAGTACTCATGTCTAGACGAGTTCCCAATGCTTGCTATAATGTCTGCCAGAATCTTGAAATAAATCTGCCATCCCTATCAGAGATAATAGAGATTGGTATTCCATGTCTGGAGACGACTTCCTTCAAATACAGTCGTGCTAACTTCTCCATCTTGTCATCTTCTCTTATTGGCAGGAAGTGTGCTGACTTGGTGAGACGATCAACTATTACCCAAATAGTATCATAACCACTTGCAGTCCTTGGCAATTTAGTAATGAAATCCATGGTAATGTTTTCCCATTTCTATTCCGGGATTTCAGGTTGTTGTAGTAGACCTGATGGTTTCTGATGTTCAGTTTTGACCTTAGAACACGTCAAACATTCTCCTACATATTTAGCAATATCGGCTTTCATACCTGGCCACCAAAAATGTTTCTTAAGATCCTTGTACATCTTCCCCGTTCCAGGATGTATTGAGTATCTGGTTTTATGAGCTTCTCTAAGTACCATTTCTCTCATATCTCCAAATTTTGGTACCCAAATTCTTTCAGCCCTATACCGGGTTCCGTCTTCCCGAATATAAAGATGCTTCTCTGATCCTTTGGGTATTTCATCCTTTAAATTTCCCTCTTTTAAAACTCCTTGTTGCGCCTCCTTTATTTGAGTAGTAAGGTTAGTGTGAATCATTATATTCATAGATTTTACTCGAATGGGGTTTCTGTCCTTTCTGCTCAAGGCATCGGCTACCACATTTGCCTTCCCCGGGTGGTAACGAATCTCAAAGTCATAATCATTCAACAATTCAATCCACCTACGCTGCCTCATATTCAGTTGTTTCTGATTAAATATGTGTTGAAGACTTTTGTGGTCGGTATATATAATACTTTTGACCCCATATAAGTAGTGCCTCCAAGTCTTTAATGCAAAAACAACCGCGCCTAATTCCAAATCATGCGTCGTATAATTTTGCTCGTGAATCTTCAATTGTCTAGACGCATAAGCAATCACCTTCATCCGTTGCATTAATACACAACCGAGACCTTGCTTTGATGCGTCACAATAAATCACAAAATCATCATTCCCTTCAGGCAATGACAATATAGGTGCCGTAGTTAGCTTTTTCTTCAATAATTGAAACGCCTTCTCTTGTTCGTCCTTCCATTCAAATTTCTTCCCTTTATGCGTTAATGCAGTCAAGGGTTTTGCTATTTTGGAGAAATCTTGGATGAATCTTCTGTAGTAACTAGCCAATCCTAAAAATTGACGTATATGCTTCGGAGTTTTTGGGGTTTCCCACTTTTCAACGGTTTTGATCTTTGCCGGGTCCACCTGGATACCTTCTTTGTTCACTATGTGACCGAGGAATTAAACTTCTTCCAACCAAAATGCACACTTTGAAAACTTAGCGTACAGTTTTTCTTTCCTCAATACTTCTAGCACTTTTCTCAAATGTTCTTCGTGCTATTCATCATTCTTTGAGTAAATAGGTATGTCATCGATGAAAACAATGACAAACTTGTCAAGATATGGCCCACACACTCGGTTCATAAGGTCCATGAACACAGCTGGTGCGTTAGTCAATCCAAACGGCATAACCATAAACTCGTAATGACCATAACGCGTCCTAAAAGTAGTTTTTGGAATATCATCCTCCTTTACTCGCATTTGATGATATCCAGAACGTAAATCGATCTTCGAATAAACCGACGAGCCTTGTATTTGATCAAATAAGTCGTCAATTCTCGGCAGTGGATAACGGTTTTTGATGGTAAGTTTGTTCAACTCTCTGTAGTCAATACACAACCTAAATGTACCATCCTTCTTCTTGACAAACAAAACAGGAGCTCCCCATGGTGATGTGCTTGGTCGAATGAAACCACGTTCTAATAGTTCTTGCAGTTGGCTTTGCAGTTCTTTCATCTCGCTGGGTGCGAGTCTATAAGGAGCACGAGCTATTGGTGCAGCTCCTGGTACAAGATCTATTTGAAATTCAACAGATCGATGTGGAGGTAGTCCCGGTAATTCTTTCGGAAATACATCGGGAAATTCTTTTGCAACGGGAACATCATTGATGCTCTTTTCTTCAGTTTGTACTTTCTCGACGTGTGCTAGAACAGCATAGCAACCTTTTCTTATTAGTTTTCGTGCCTTCAAATTACTAATAAGATGTAGCTTAATGTTGCCCTTTTCTCCATACACCATTAAGGGTTCTCCTTATTCTCGTACAATGCGAATTGCATTTTTATAACATACGATCTCTGCTTTCACCTTCTTCAGCCAGTCCATGCCAACTATTACATTAAAACTCCCTAACTCTACTGGTATCAAATCAATCTTAAATATTTCGCTACCCAGTTTAATTTCTCAATTCTGGCATATATTATCTGCTGAAATTAATTTATCGTTTGCTAATTCGAGTAAAAATTTACTATCCAACGGCATCAATGGACAACTTAATTTAGCACAAAAATCTCTACTCATATAGCTTCTATCCGCACCCGAATCAAATAAAACATAAGCAGATTTATTGTCAATAAGAAACGTACCCGTAACAAGCTCCGGGTCTTCCTGTGCCTCTGCCGCATTAATATTG
This sequence comes from Rutidosis leptorrhynchoides, assembly GCF_046630445.1. Taxonomy (NCBI): domain Eukaryota; kingdom Viridiplantae; phylum Streptophyta; class Magnoliopsida; order Asterales; family Asteraceae; genus Rutidosis; species Rutidosis leptorrhynchoides. Next base: position 265,394,860 of record NC_092335.1, read on the forward strand.
AAAACTCTTCCGCGGCCTTGTCCATTCGTGTTCTCCTGGTTCGGGCAATTTCTAATAATGTGGCCCGGTTTTCCACATTTATAACAAACTACATTGGCATAACTTGCTCCGACACTACTTGCTCTGCCATTACTCGTTCCGACACCATTTGTTCCTTTTGTTCTGTTAACCCCTGGTCCGTAGACCTCACACTTCGCCGCGCTATGACCATTTATTTTACACTTGTTGCAAAATTTGGTGCAGAACCCCGAGTGATACTTTTCACACCTTTGGCATAGCTGCTTCTGATTGTTGTTGTTGTTGCGGTTGTTATTGTTGTTGGGATGATTGTTGTAGTTGATGTTGTTGTTGTAGTTGTTGTTGGTGTTGTTGTTGTTGTTGTTGTTGGGCCGTTTGTTGTAGTTGCGATTGATGTTGCGATTGTTGGGATAATTGTTGCGATTATTATTGTAATTGCTGTTGTTGTTGTATTGGTGATTCTTATCACCGTTTTCCTCCCACTTTCTTTTGACTTGCTTCACATTGGCCTCTTCAGCTGTCTGTTCTTTAATTCTTTCCTCAATCTGGTTCACTAGTTTGTGAGCCATTCTACATGCCTGTTGTATGGAGGCGGGCTCGTGTGAACTTATATCTTCTTGGATTCTTTCCGGTAATCCTTTCACAAACGCGTCGATCTTCTCTTCCTCATCTTCGAACGCTCCCGGACACAATAGGCATAATTCTGTGAATCGTCTTTCGTACGTGGTAATATCAAATCCTTGGGTTCGTAACCCTCTAAGTTCTGTCTTGAGCTTATTGACCTCGGTTCTGGGACGGTACTTCTCGTTCATCAAGTGCTTGAATGCTGGCCACGGTAGTGCGTAAGCATCATCTTGTCCCACTTCATCTAGATAGGTATTCCACCATGTTAACGCAGAACCTGTGAAGGTATGCGTAGCGTACTTCACTTTGTCCTCTTCAGTACACTTACTTATGGAAAACACCGATTCGACCTTCTCGGTCCACCGTTTCAATCCGATCGGTCCTTCGGTTCCATCAAATTCCAACGGTTTGCAGGCAGTGAATTCTTTGTAGGTGCATCCTACACGATTTCCTGTACTGTTAGATCCAAGGTTATTGTTGGTATGTAGCGCAGCCTGTACTGCGGCTATGTTTGAAGCTAGAAAAGTACGGAATTCCTCTTCATTCATATTCACGGTGTGTCGAGTAGTCAGTGCCATTTCCTTCAAAATAGTCAAATGGAACAAGTTAATCATACAGAATATTAAGAGTAGTTAATAGTATTTCGTAGCATAATATGAACTCATTTATAAAAGCTTTTTCTTCATATTAGCGTTTTATAAGTTTAAATTCGGGTAGTACATACCCGTTAAGTTCATACTTAATAGCTAATATACAATTCAACTACTACAATTCTATATGAAAAACCGATTATAATAATATTTCGCGTTCAAACTTTTATACAATATTTTACAAACTTACAATACAGCTTATTTTACATAAAGCATGAAATATAGCACACAATAACTTTGATACAAGATAGTTGTGAAGATAATTCTAGCTAGTAGACAAGTCGTTCAGCAAAGGCAATAAAGACACGTAATTCATACGTCCAGAAACAAGTCATGCATTCTGGTTTTACTAGGACTACTTCCCATCCTTGGTCTTGTGGAACATAACCGTTATGGCCGTTGATAAGACAGCGTGTTGTAACGTCATCAAAGGGACGAGGGTTACGTAATGACCAACAGTCTCGTAATAACCTAAAAACCTCATTTCTTACCCCAATTACTGACTCCGTCACTTGTGGGAACGTTTTGTTTAATAGTTGTAGCCCGATGTTCTTGTTATCACTTTGGTGAGAAGCGAACATTACTAATCCGTAAGCATAACATGCTTCTTTATGTTGCATGTTCGCCGCTCTTTCTAAATCATGAAGTCCAATATTCGGATATATTGAGTCAAAATAATTTCTTAACCCATTGCGTAAAATAGCATTTGGGTTCCCCGCAATATATGCGTCAAAGTAAACACATCGTAACTTATGAATTTTCCAATGTGATATCCCCCATCTTTCGAACGAAAGCCTTTTATAAACCAAGGCATTCTTGGAACATTCTTCGAATGTCTTACAAACTGATCTCGCCTTAAATAGTTGTGCCGAAGAATTCTGACCGACTCTAGACAAGATTTCATCAATCATGTCTCCGGGTAGGTCTCTTAAAATATTGGGTTGTCTATCCATTTTGTGTTTTTATACTGTAAAATAGACAAGAGTTAGATTCATAAAAAAAATACTTATTAATACAAGCAATTTTTACATATATCATAAAGCATAGGCACACTATATTACATATATTACACCACACGAATACAACTATCTTATTCCGACTTGCTTGTTTCTTCTTCTTCGGTTTTGGTTCGTTTTGCCAAGTTTCTAGGGATATATGATGTTCCCCTAATACGAGCTGTCGTTTTCCACATTGGTTTAGAAAAACCTGGTGGTTTAGAGGTTCCCGGGTCATTGTTACAACTTAAGGACTTCGGGGGTTGACGATACATATAAAGTTCATCGGGGTTGGAATTAGATTTCTCTATTTTTATGCCCTTTCCCTTATTATTTTCTTTTGCCTTTTTAAATTCAGTTGGGGTAATTTCTATAACATCATCGGAATTCTCGTCGGAATCCGATTCATCGGAGAATTGGTAATCCTCCCAATATTTTGCTTCCTTGGCGGAAACACCATTGACCATAATTAACCTTGGTCGGTTGGTTGAGGATTTTGTTTTACTTAACCGTTTTATTATTTCCCCCACCGGTTCTATTTCTTCATCCGGTTCCGATTCTTCTTCCGGTTCCGACTCTTCTTCCGGTTCCTCTTCGGGAACTTGTGAATCAGTCCACAAATCATTCCAATTTACATTTGACTCTTCATTATTATTAGGTGAGTCAATGGGACTTGTTCTAGAGGTAGACATCTATCACATAATATCAAACACGTTAAGAGATTAATATATCACATAATATTCACATGTTAAAAATATATAGTTTCCAACAAAATTTGTTAAGCAATCATTTTTCAAGTAAACACGGTCGAAGTCCAGACTCACTAATGCATCCTAACAAACTCGATAAGACACACTAATGCAAAATTCTGGTTCTCTAAGACCAACGCTCGGATACCAACTGAAATGTCCCGTTCTTATTGATTAAAAACGTTCCATATTAATTGATTTCGTTGCGAGGTGTTGACCTCTATATGAGACGTTTTTCAAAGACTGCATTCATTTTAAAACAAACGATAACTTTTATTTCATCAATAAAGGTTTAAAAAGCTTTACGTAGATTATCAAATAATGATAATCTAAAATATTCTGTTTACACACGACCATTACATAATGGTTTACAATACAAATATGTTACAACAAAATAAGTTTCTTGAATGCAGTTTTTACACAATATCATACAAGCATGGACTCCAAATCTAGTCCTTATTTAAGTATACGACAGCGGAAGCTCTTAATAATCACCTGAGAATAAACATGCTTAAAACGTCAACAAAAATGTTGGTGAGTTATAGGTTTAACCTATATATATCAAATCATAATGATAGACCACAAGATTTCATATTTCAATACACATCCCATACATAGAGATAAAAATCATTCATATGGTTAACACCTGGTAACCGACATTAACAAGATGCATATATAAGAATATCCCCATCATTCCGGGACACCCTTCGGATATGATATAAATTTCGAAGTACTAAAGCATCCGGTACTTTGGATGGGGTTTGTTAGACCCAATAGATCTATCTTTAGGATTCACATCAATTAGGGTGTCTGTTCCCTAATTCTTAGATTACCAGACTTAATAAAAAGGGGCATATTCGATTTTGATAATTCAACCATAGAATGTAGTTTCACGTATTTGTGTCTATTTTGTAAATCATTTATAAAACCTGCATGTATTCTCATCCCAAAAATATTAGATTTTAAAAGTGGGACTATAACTCACTTTCACAGAATTTTACTTCGTCGGGAAGTAAGACTTGGCCACTGGTTGATTCACGAACCTATAACAATATATACATATATCAAAGTATATTCAAAATATATTTACAACACTTTTAATATATTTTGATGTTTTAAGTTTATTAAGTCAGCTGTCCTCGTTAGTAACCTACAACTAGTTGTCCACAGTTAGATGTACAGAAATAAATCGATAAATATTATCTTGAATCAATCCACGACCCAGTGTATACGTATCTCAGTATTGATCACAACTCAAACTATATATATTTTGGAATCAACCTCAACCCTGTATAGCTAACTCCAACATTCACATATAGAGTGTCTATGGTTGTTCCAAAATATATATAGATGTGTCGACATGATAGGTCGAAACATTGTATACGTGTCTATGGTATCTCAAGATTACATAATATACAATACAAGTTGATTAAGTTATGGTTGGAATAGATTTGTTACAAATTTTCACGTAGCTAAAATGAGAAAAATTATCCAATCTTGTTTTACCCATAACTTCTTCATTTTAAATCCATTTTGAGTGAATCAAACTGCTATGGTTTCATATTGAACTCTATTTTATAAATATAAACAAAAAAAGTATAGGTTTATAGTCAGAAAAATAAGTTACAAGTCGTTTTTGTAAAGGTAGTCATTTCAGTCGAAAGAACGACGTCTAGATGACCATTTTAGAAAACATACTTCCACTTTGAGTTTAACCATAATTTTTGGATATAGTTTCGTGTTCATAATAAAAATCATTTTCCCAGAATAACAACTTTTAAATCAAAGTTTATCATAGTTTTTAATTAACTAACCCAAAACAGCCCGTGGTGTTACTACGACGGCGTAAATCCGGTTTTACGGTGTTTTTCGTGTTTCCAGGTTTTAAATCATTAAGTTAGCATATCATATAGATATAGAACATGTGTTTAGTTAATTTTAAAAGTCAAGTTAGAAGGATTAACTTTTGTTTGCGAACAAGTTTAGAATTAACTAAACTATGTTCTAGTGATTACAAGTTTAAACCTTCGAATAAGATAGCTTTATATGTATGAATCGACTGATGTTATGAACATCATTACTACCTTAAGTTCCTTGGATAAACCTACTGGAAAAGATAAAAATGGATCTAGCTTCAACGGATCCTTGGATGGCTCGAAGTTCTTGAAGCAGAATCATGACACGAAAACAAGTTCAAGTAAGATCATCACTTGAAATAAGATTGTTATAGTTATAGAAATTGAACCAAAGTTTGAATATAATTATTACCTTGTATTAGAATGATAACCTACTGTAAGAAACAAAGATTTCTTGAGGTTGAATGATCACCTTACAAGATTGGAAGTGAGCTAGCAAACTTGAAAGTATTCTTGATTTTATGTAACTAGAACTTGTAGAATATATGAAGAACACTTAGAACTTGAAGATAGAACTTGAGAGAGATCAATTAGATGAAGAAAATTGAAGAATGAAAGTGTTTGTAGGTGTTTTTGGTCGTTGGTGTATGGATTAGATATAAAGGATATGTAATTTTGTTTTCATGTAAATAAGTCATGAATGATTACTCATATTTTTGTAATTTTATGAGATATTTCATGCTAGTTGCCAAATGATGGTTCCCACATGTGTTAGGTGACTCACATGGGCTGCTAAGAGCTGATCATTGGAGTGTATATACCAATAGTACATACATCTAAAAGCTGTGTATTGTACGAGTACGAATACGGGTGCATACGAGTAGAATTGTTGATGAAACTGAATGAGGATGTAATTGTAAGCATTTTTGTTAAGTAGAAGTATTTTGATAAGTGTATTGAAGTCTTCCAAAAGTGTATAAATACATATTAAAACACTACATGTATATACATTTTAACTGAGTCGTTAAGTCATCGTTAGTCGTTACATGTAAGTGTTGTTTTGAAACCTTTAGGTTAACGATCTTGTTAAATGTTGTTAACCCAATGTTTATAATATCAAATGAGATTTTAAATTATTATATTATCATGATATTATCATGTATGAATATCTCTTAATATGATATATATACATTAAATGTCTTTATAACGATAATCGTTACATATATGTCTCGTTTAAAAATCATTAAGTTAGTAGTCTTGTTTTTACATATGTAGTTCATTGTTAATATACTTAATGATATGTTTACTTATCATAGTATCATGTTAACTATATATATATCCATATATATTTCATCATATAGTTTTTACAAGTTTTAACGTTCGTGAATCACCAGTCAACTTGGGTGGTCAATTGTCTATATGAAACCTATTTCAATTAATCAAGTCTTAACAAGTTTGATTGCTTAACATGTTGGAAACACTTAATCATGTAAATAACAATTTCATTTAATATATATATATAAACATGGAAAAGTTCGGGTCACTACAGTTAACACATATAACATAACAAAATATTTTATTATATAAAAGGAATATATGAAATATAAATATATTAGTAATACAAAAATGATATCATTAATAGGTTATATAAATATATATATATATATATATGTATATATATATATATATATATATATATATATACATTTATTCGATCCTAATTATGTGTATTAATATATACACAAATAATATAGGTTCGTGAATCCGAGGCCAACCCTGCATTATTCAGTTGTTCAGTATCGTCATATGTATTTTTACTACAAAAAACAGTATGGTGAGTTTCATTTGCCTTTTTACCCTTTATATTTTTGGGCTGAGAATACATACGCAATTTTTATAAATGTTTTACGAAATAGACACAAGTAATCGAAACTACATTATATGGTTGAATGATCGAAGCCGAATATGCCCCTTTTTGCTTGATAGCCTAAGAATTAGGGAACATCACTAATTTTGAGAATTAGTGTGTAGTGACCCGAACTTTTCCATGTTTATATATATTAATTGAGATTGATATTTACATGATTAAATGTTTCCAACATGTTAAGCAATCAAACTTGTTAAGACTTGATTAATTGAAATATGTTTCATATAGACAATTGACCACCCAAGTTGACCGGCGATTCACGAACGTTAAAACTTGTAAAAACGACATGACGATATATATATGGATATACATATGGTTAACATGAGATTATGATAAGTAAGTATCTCCATAAGTATATTAACAATGAGTTATATACATATAAACAAGACTACTAACTTAAGGATTTCGAAACGAGACATATATGTAACGATTATCGTTGTAACGACATTTAAATGTATATATATCATATTAAGATATATTAATATATCATAATATCATGATAATATAATAATTTAACATCTCATTAGATATAATAAACAATGGGTTAACAACATTAATTGAGATCGTTAACTTAAAGGTTTCAAAACAACACTTACATGTAACGACTAACGATGACTTAACGACTCAGTTAAAATGTATATACATGTAGTGTATTTAGATGTATTAAAATACTTTTGGAAGACTTCAAGACATATATCAAAACACTCATACTTAACGAAAATGGTTACAGTTACTTTTCCATTCTTTTCTTTCATCAAGAATTCTAGTCGTATTCTTACTCGTATTATACACAGCTTCAAAACGTACTTACTATGAGTATATACCAATAGGAACTAGCATGGGATTCCACTCTTGATTATGTCATGTATGACTAATCAATTTTAACTTCTACCATAAGCTAGTCAACTAACTAGAACTCCTTTTAACCCCACTCACCACTCACCAATTACCACTCATCATTCACTCCATTTCACTTCCAATTCTCTTTCTAATCCTCTCTCAACACACACACACTATTATGAATGTATTTTTACAGTAGTTAATCATCATCTTCATCAAAAATCACTTCAAGAATCAAGCTATAATCATCATAGGAAGAACACTTCAAAAATCCCTTCAAGTTTACTAATTTACTTCCAAGCTTTCTAATCCATTCCAAGTAATCATCTAAGATCAAGAAACCTTTGTTATATACAGTAGGTTATCTTTCTTATTCAAGGTAATATTCATATTCAAACTTTGATTCAATTATCTATAACTATAAACTATCTTAATTCGAGTAAAAATCTTACTTGAACTTGTTTTTGTGTCATGATCCTACTTCTAGAACTTTCAAGCCATCCAAGATCCTTTGAAGCTAGATCATTTCTTGTCACTTCCAGTAGGTTTACCTACTAAACTTTAGGTAGTAATGATGTTCATAACATCATTCGATTCATATATATAAAACTATCTTATTCGAAGGTTTAAACTCGTAATCATTAGAACATAGTTTAGTTAATTCTAAACTTGTTCGCAAACAAAAGTTAATCCTTCTAACTTGACTTTTAAAATTAACTACACACATGTTCTATATCTATATGATATGCTAACTTAATGATTTAAAACCTGGAAACACGAAAAACACCGTAAAACCGGATTTACGCCGTCGTAGTAACACCGCGGGCTGTTTTGGGTTAGTTAATTAAAAACTATGATAAACTTTGATTTATAAGTTGTTATTCTGAGAAAATGATTTTTATTATGAACATGAAACTATATCCAAAAATTATGGTTAAACTCAAAGTGGAATTATGTTTTCTAAAATGGTCATCTAGACGTCGTTCTTTCGACTTAAATGACTACCTTTACAAAAATGAATTGTAACTTATTTTTCTGACTATAAACCTATACTTTTTCTGTTTAGATTCATAAAATAGAGTTCAATATGAAACCATAGCAATTTGATTCACTCAAAACGGATTTAAAATGAAGAAGTTATGTGTAAAGCAAGATTGGATAATTTTTCTCATTTTAGCTACGTGAAAATTGGTAACAAATCTATTCCAACCATAACTTAATCAACTTGTATTATATATTATGTAATCTTGAGATACCATAGACACGTATACCATGTTTCGACCTATCATGTCGACACATCTATATATATTTCGGAACAACCATAGACACCCTATATGTAAATGTTGGAGTTAGCTATACAGGGTTGAGGTTGATTCCAAAATATATATAGTTTGAGTTGTGATCAATACTGAGATACGTATACACTGGGTCGTGGATTGATTCAAGATAATATTTATCGATTTATTTCTGTACATCTAACTGTGGACAACTAGTTGTAGGTTACTAACGAGGACAGCTGACTTAATAAACTTAAAACATCAAAATATATTAAAAGTGTTGTAAATATATTTTAAACATACTTTTATATATATGTATATATTATTATAGGTTCGTGAATCAACCAGTGGCCAAGTCTTACTTTCCGACGAAGTAAAAATCTGTGAAAGTGAGTTATAGTCCCACTTTTAAAATCTAATATTTTTGGGATGAGAATACATGCAGGTTTTATAAATGATTTACAAAATAGACACAAGTACGTGAAACTACATTCTATGGTTGAATTATCGAAATTGAATATGCCCCTTTTTATTAAGTCTGGTAATCTAAGAATTAGGGAACAGACACCCTAATTGACGCGAATCCTAAAGATAGATCTATTGGGCCTAACAAACCCCATCCAAAGTACCGGATGCTTTAGTACTTCGAAATTTATATCATATCCGAAGGGTGTCCCGGAATGATAGGGATATTCTTATATATATATGCATCTTGTTAATGTCGGTTAACAGGTGTTCACCATATGAATGATTTTTATCTCTATGTATGGGATGTGTATTGAAATATGAAATCTTGTGGTCTATTGTTACGATTTGATATATATAGGTTAAACCTATAACTCACCAACATTTTTGTTGACGTTTAAAGCATGTTTATTCTCAGGTGAATACTAAGAGCTTCCGCTGTTGCATACTAAAATAAGGACAAGATTTGGAGTCCATGTTTGTATGATATTGTGTAAAAACTGCATTCAAGAAACTGATTTTGATGTAACATATTTGTATTGTAAACCATTATGTAATGGTCGTGTGTAAACATGATATTTTAGATTATCATTATTTGATAATCTACGTAAAGCTTTTTAAACCTTTATTTATGAAATAAAGGTTATGGTTTGTTTTAAAAATGAATGCAGTCTTTGAAAAACGTCTCATATAGAGGTCAAAACCTCGCAACGAAATCAATTAATATGGAACGTTTTTAATCAATAAGAACGGGACATTTCAGTTGGTATCAGAGCGTTGGTCTTAGAGAACCAGAAAATTTACATTAGTGTGTCTTATCGAGTTTGTTAGGATGCATTAGTGAGTCTGGACTTCGACCGTGTTTTCTTTAAAAATGATTGCTTAACATTTTTGTTGGAAACTATATATTTTTAACATATGAATATTATGTGATATATTAATCTCTTAACGTGTTTGATATTATGTGATAGATGTCTACCTCTAGAACAAGTCCCATTGACTCACCTAATAATAATGAAGAGTCAAATGTAAATTGGAATGATTCGTGGACTGATTCACAAGTTCCTGAAGAGGAACCGGAAGAAGAGTCGGAACCGGAAGAAGAATCGGAACCGGAAGAAGAATCGGAACCGGAAGAAGAAATAGAACCGGTGGGGGAAATAATAAAACGGTTAAGTAAAAGAGAATCCTCAACCAACCGACCAAGGTTAATTATGGTCAATGGTGTTTCCGCCAAGGAAGCAAAATATTGGGAGGATTACCAATTCTCCGATGAATCGGATTCCGACGAGAATTACGATGATGTTATAGAAATTACCCCAACTGAATTTAAAAAGGCAAAAGAAAATAATAAGGAAAAGGGCATAAAAATAGAGAAATCTAATTCCAACCCCGATGAACTTTATATGTATCGTCAACCCCCGAAGTCCTTAAGTTGTAACAATGACCCGGGAACCTCTAAACCACCAGGTTTTTCTAAACCAATGTGGACAACGACGGCTCGTATTAGGGGAACATCATATATCCCTAGAAACTTGGCAAAACGAAACAAAACCGAACAAGAAGAAACGAGCGAGTCGGAATAAGATAGTTGTATTCGTGTGGTGTAATATATGTAATATAGTGTGCTTATGCTTTATGATATATGTAAAAATTGCTTGTATTAATAAGCATTTTTTTTATGAATCTAACTCTTGTCTATTTTACAGTATAAAAACACAAAATGGATAGACAACCCAATATTTTAAGAGACCTACCCGGAGACATGATTGATGAAATCTTGTCTAGAGTCGGCCAGAATTCCTTGGCACAACTATTTAAGGCGAGATCAGTTTGTAAGACATTCGAAGAACGTTCCAAGAATGCCTTGGTTTATAAAAGGCTTTCGTTCGAAAGATAGGGGATATCACATTGGGAAATCCATAAGTTACGATGTGTTTACTTTGACGCATATATTGCAGGGAACCCAAATGCTACTTTACACAACGGGTTAAAAAATTATTTTGACTCAGTATATCCGAATATAGGACTTCGTGATTTAGAAAAAGCGGCTAACATGCAACATAAAGAAGCATGTTATGCTTACGGGTTAGTAATGTTCGCTTCTCACCAAAGTGAGAACAAGAACATCGGGCTACAACTATTAAACAAAACGTTCCCACAAGTGACGGAGTCGGTAATTGGGGTAAGAAATGAGGTTTTTAGGTTATTACGAGACTGTTGGTCATTACGTAACCCTCATCCCTTTGAAGACGTTACAACACGCTGTCTTATCAACGACCATAACGGTTATGTTCCACAAGACCAAGGATGGGAAGTAGTCCTAGTAAAACCAGAATGCATGACTTGTTTCTGGACGTATGAATTACGTGTCTTTATTGCCTTTGCTGAACGACTTGTGTACTAGCTAGAATTATCTTCACAACTATCTTGTATCAAAGTTATTGTGTGCTATATTTCATGCTTTATGTAAAATAAGCGGTATTGTAAGTTTGTAAAATATTGTATAAAAGTTTGAACGCGAAATATTATTACAATCAGTTTTTCATATAGAATTGTAGTAGTTGAATTGTATATTAGCTACTAAGTATGAACTTAACGGGTAGGTACTACCCGAATTTAAACTTATAAAACGCTAATATGAAGAAAAAGCTTTTATAAATGAGTTCATATTATGCTACGAAATACTATTAACTACTCTTAATATTCTGTATGATTAACTTGTTCCATTTGACTATTTTGAAGGAAATGGCACCGACTACTCGACACACCGTGAATATGAATGAAGAGGAATTCCGTACTTTTCTAGCTTCAAACATAGCCGCAGTACAGGCTGCGCTACATACCAACAATAACCTTGGATCTGGCAGTACAGGAAATCGTGTAGGATGCACCTACAAAGAATTCACTACCTGCAAACCTTTGGAATTTGATGGAACCGAAGGACCAATCGGATTGAAACGGTGGACCGAGAAGGTCGAATTGGTGTTTGCCATAAGTAAGTGTACTGAAGAGGACAAAGTGAAGTACGCTACGCATACCTTCACAGGTTCTGCGTTAACATGGTGGAATACCTATCTAGAGCAAGTGGGACAAGATGATGCGTACGCACTACCGTGGTCAGCATTCAAGCACTTGATGAACGAGAAGTACCGTCCCAGAACCGAGGTCAATAAGCTCAAGACAGAACTTAGAGGGTTACGAACCCAAGGATTTGATATTACCACGTACGAAAGACGATTCACAGAATTGTGCCTATTGTGTCCGGGAGCATTCGAAGATGAGGAAGAGAAGATCGACGCGTTTGTGAAAGGATTATCGGAAAGAATCCAAGAAGATATAAGTTCACACGAGCCCGCCTCCATACAACAGGCATGTAGAATGGCTCACAAACTAGTGAACCAGATTGAAGAAAGAATTAAAGAACAGACTGCTGAAGAGGCCAATGTGAAGCAAGTCAAAAGAAAGTGGGAGGAAAACGGTGATAAGAATCACCAATACAACAACAAAAGCAATTACAACAATAATCGCAACAATTATCCCAACAATCGCAACATCAATCGCAACTACAACAAACGGCCCAACAACAACAACAACAACAACAACAACAATAGCAACTACAACAATCATCCCAACAACAATAATAACTGCAACAACAACAACAATCAGAAGCAGCTATGCCAAAGGTGTAAAAAGTATCACTCGGGATTCTGCACCAAATTTTGCAACAAGTGTAAAAGAAATGGTCATAGCGCGGCGAAGTGTGAGGTCTACGGACCAGGGGTTAATAGAACGAAAGGAACAAATGGTGTCGGAACGAGTAATGGCGGAGCAAGTAGTGTCGGAGCAAGTTATGCCAATGTAGTTTGTTATAAATGTGGAAAACCGGGCCACATTATTAGAAATTGCCCGAACCAGGAGAACACGAATGGACAAGGCCACGGAAGAGTTTTCAATATTAATGCGGCAGAGGCACAGGAAGACCCGGAGCTTGTTACGGGTACATTTCTTATTGACAATAAATCTGCTTACGTTTTATTTGATTCGGGTGCTGATAGAAGCTATATGAGTAGAGATTTTTGTGCTAAATTAAGTTGTCCATTGACACCTTTGGATAGTAAATTTTTACTCGAATTAGCAAATGGTAAATTAATTTCAGCAGATAATATATGTCGAAATCGAGAAATTAAACTGGTTAGTGAAACATTTAAGATTGATTTGATACCAGTCGAGTTAGGGAGTTTTGATGTGATAATCGGTATGGACTGGTTGAAAGAAGTGAAAGCAGAGATCGTTTGTTACAAAAATGCAATTCGCATTATACGAGAAAAAGGAAAACCCTTAATGGTGTACGTAGAAAAGGGCAACACGAAGCTACATATTATTAGTAATTTGAAGGCACAAAAACTAATAAGAAAAGGTTGCTATGCTGTTCTAGCACACGTCGAGAAAGTACAAACTGAAGAAAAGAGCATCAATGATGTTCCCATTGCAAAAGAATTTCCCGATGTATTTCCGAAAGAATTACCGGGATTACCCCCACAGCGATCCGTTGAATTTCAAATAGATCTTGTACCAGGAGCTGCACCAATAGCTCGTGCTCCTTACAGACTCGCACCCAGCGAGATGAAAGAACTGCAAAGCCAATTATAAGAACTTTTAGAGCGTGGTTTCATTCGACCAAGCACATCACCGTGAGGAGCTCCTGTTTTGTTTGTCAAGAAGAAAGATGGTACATTCAGGTTGTGTATCGACTACCGAGAGTTGAACAAACTTACCATCAAGAACCGCTACCCACTACCGAGAATCGACGACTTATTTGATCAACTACAAGGCTCGTCTGTTTATTCAAAGATTGACTTACGTTCCGGGTATCATCAAATGCGGGTGAAAGAAGATGATATTCCAAAGACTGCTTTCAGAACACGTTACGGTCATTACGAGTTTATGGTCATGCCGTTTGGTTTAACTAATGCACCAGCTGTGTTCATGGACCTTATGAACCGAGTGTGTGGACCATACCTTGACAAGTTTGTCATTGTTTTCATTGATGACATACTTATTTACTCAAAGAATGACTAAGAACACGGTGAACATTTGAGAAAGGTGTTAGAAGTATTGAGGAAGGAAGAATTGTACGCTAAGTTTTCAAAGTGTGCATTTTGGTTGGAAGAAGTTCAATTCCTCGGTCACATAGTGAACAAAGAAGGTATTAAGGTGGATCCGGCAAAGATAGAAACTGTTGAAAAGTGGGAAACCCCGAAAACTCCGAAACACATACGCCAGTTTTTAGGACTAGCTGGTTACTACAGAAGGTTCATCCAAGATTTTTCCAGAATAGCAAAACCCTTGACTGCATTAACGCATAAAGGGAAGAAATTTGAATGGAATGATGAACAAGAGAAAGCGTTTCAGTTATTGAAGAAAAAGCTAACTACGGCACCTATATTGTCATTGCCTGAAGAGAATGATGATTTTGTGATTTATTGTGACGCATCAAAGCAAGGTCTCGGTTGTGTATTAATGCAACGAATGAAGGTGATTGCTTATGCGTCTAGACAATTGAAGATTCACGAACAAAATTATATGACGCATGATTTGGAATTAGGCGCGGTTGTTTTTGCATTAAAGACTTGGAGGCACTACTTATATGGGGTCAAAAGTATTATATATACCGACCACAAAAGTCTTAAACACATATTTAATCAGAAACAACTGAATATGAGGCAGCGTAGGTCGATTGAATTATTGAATGATTACGACTTTGAGATTCGTTACCACCCGGGGAAGGCAAATGTGATAGCCGATGCCTTGAGCAGGAAGGACAGAGAACCCATTCGAGTAAAATCTATGAATATAATGATTCATAATAACCTTACTACTCAAATAAAGGAGGCGCAACAAGGAGTTATAAAAGAGGGAAATTTAAAGGATGAAATACATAAAGGATCGGAGAAACATCTTAATATTCGGGAAGACGGAACCCGGTATAGGGCTGAAAGGATTTGGGTACCAAAATTTGGAGATATGAGAGAAATGGTACTTAGAGAAGCTCATAAAACCAGATACTCAATACATCCTGGAACGGGGAAGATGTACAAGGATCTCAGGAAATATTTTTGGTGGCCGGGTATGAAAGCCGATGTTGCTAAATACGTAGGAGAATGTTTGACGTGTTCTAAGGTCAAAGCTGAGCATCAGAAACCATCAGGTCTACTTCAACAACCCGAAATCCCGGAATGGAAATGGGAAAATATTACCATGGATTTCATCACTAAATTGCCAAGGACTGCAAGTGGTTTTGATACTATTTTGGTAATAGTTGATCGTCTCACCAAATCAGCACATTTCCTGCCAATAAGAGAAGATGACAAGATGGAGAAGTTAGCACGACTGTATTTGAAGGAAGTCGTCTCCAGACATGGAATACCAATCTCTATTATCTCTGATAGGGATGGCAGATTTATTTCAAGATTCTGGCAGACATTACAGCAAGCATTAGGAACTCGTCTAGACATGAGTACTTCCTATCATCCACAAACTGATGGGCAGAGCAAAAGGACGATACAAACGCTTGAAGACATGCTACGAGCATGTGTTATTGATTTCAGAAACAGTTGGGATCAACATCTACCATTAGCAGAATTTTCCTACAACAACAGCTACCATTCAAGCATTGAGATGGCGCCGTTTGAAGCACTTTATGTTAGAAAGTGCAGGTCTCCAATTTGTTGGAGTGAAGTGGGGGATAGACAGATTACGGGTCCGGAGATTATACAAGAAACTACCGAGAAGATCATCCAAATTCAACAACGGTTGAAAACCGCCCAAAGTCGACAAAAGAGCTACGCTGACATTAAAAGAAAAGATATAGAATTTGAAATTGGAGAGATGGTCATGCTTAAAGTTGCACCTTGGAAAGGCGTTGTTCGATTTGGTAAATGAGGGAAATTAAATCCAAGGTATATTGGACCATTCAAGATTATTGATCGTGTCGGACCAGTAGCTTACCGACTTGAGTTACCTCAACAACTCGCGGCTGTACATAACACTTTCCACGTCTCGAATTTGAAGAAATGTTTTGCTAAAGAAGATCTCACTATTCCGTTAGATGAAATCCAAATCAACGAAAAACTCCAATTCATCGAAGAACCCTTCGAAATAATGGATCGTGAGGTTAAAATACTTAAGCAAAACAAGATACCAATTGTTAAGGTTCGATGGAATGCTCGTAGAGGACCCGAGTTCACCTGGGAGCATGAAGATCAGATGAAGAAGAAATACCCGCATCTATTTCCAGAAGATTCGTCAACACCTTCAACAGCTTAAAATTTCGGGACGAAATTTATTTAACGGGTAGGTACTGTAGTGACCCGAACTTTTCCATGTTTATATATATTAATTGAGATTGATATTTACATGATTAAATTGTTTCCAACATGTTAAGCAATCAAACTTGTTAAGACTTGATTAATTGAAATATGTTTCATATAGACAATTGACCACCCAAGTTGACCGGCGATTCACGAACGTTAAAACTTGTAAAAACGACATGACGATATATATATGGATATACATATGGTTAACATGAGATTATGATAAGTAAGTATCTCCATAAGTATATTAACAATGAGTTATATACATATAAACAAGACTACTAACTTAAGGATTTCGAAACGAGACATATATGTAACGATTATCGTTGTAACGACATTTAAATGTATATACATCATATTAAGATATATTAATATATCATAATATCATGATAATATAATAATTTAACATCTCATTAGATATAATAAACAATGGGTTAACAACATTAATTGAGATCGTTAACTTAAAGGTTTCAAAACAACACTTACATGTAACGACTAACGATGACTTAACGACTCAGTTAAAATGTATATACATGTAGTGTATTTAGATGTATTAAAATACTTTTGGAAGACTTCAAGACATATATCAAAACACTCATACTTAACAAAAATGGTTACAGTTACTTTTCCATTCTTTTCTTTCATCAAGAATTCTAGTCGTATTCTTACCCGTATTATACACAGCTTCAAAACGTACTTACTATGAGTATATACCAATAGGAACTAGCATGGGATTCCACTCTTGATTATGTCATGTATGACTAATCAATTTTAGCTTCTACCATGAGCTAGTCAACTAACTAGAACTCCTTTTAACCCCACTCACCACTCAACAATTACCACTCATCATTCACTCCATTTCACTTCCAATTCTCTTTCTAATCCTCTCTCAACACACATACACACTATTATGAACGTATTTTTCCAGTAGTTAATCATCATCTTCATCAAAAATCACTTCAAGAATCAAGCAATAATTATCATAGGAAGAACACTTCAAGAACACTTCAAAAATCCCTTCAAGTTTACTAATTTACTTCCAAGCTTTCTAATCCATTCCAAGTAATCATCTAAGATCAAGAAACCTTTGTTATATACAGTAGGTTATCTTTCTTATTCAAGGTAATATTCATATTCAAACTTTGATTCAATTTCTATAACTATAAACTATTTTAATTCGAGTAAAAATCTTACTTGAACTAGTTTTTGTGTCATGATCCTACTTCAAGAACTTTCAAGCCACCCAAGATCCTTTGAAGCTAGATCATTTCTTGTCACTTCCAGTAGGTTTACCTACTAAACTTGAGGTAGTAATGATGTTCATAACATCATTCGATTCATATATATAAAACTATCTTATTCGAGGGTTTAAACTCGTAATCATTAGAACATAGTTTAGTTAATTCTAAACTTGTTCGCAAACAAAAGTTAATCCTTCTAACTTGACTTTTAAAATTAACTACACACATGTTCTATATCTATATGATATGCTAACTTAATGATTTAAAACCTGGAAACACGAAAAACACCGTAAAACCGGATTTACGCCGTCGTAGTAACACCGCGGGATGTTTTGGGTTAGTTAATTAAAAACTATGATAAACTTTGATTTAAAAGTTGTTATTCTGAGAAAATGATTTTTATTATAAACATGAAACTATATCCAAAAAATATGGTTAAACTCAAAGTGGAACTATGTTTTCTAAAATGGTCATCTAGACGTCGTTCTTTCGACTGAAATGACTACCTTTACAAAAACGACTTGTAACTTATTTTTCCGACAATAAACCTTTACTTTTTCTATTTAGATTCATAAAATAGAGTTCAATATGAAACCATAGCAATTTGATTCACTCAAAACGGATTTAAAATGAAGAAGTTATGGGTAAAACAAGATTGGATAATTTTTTTCATTTTAGCTACGTGAAAATTGGTAACAAATCTATTCCAACCATAACTTAATCAACTTGTATTGTATATTATGTAATCTTGAGATACCATAGACACGTATACAATGTTTCGACCTATCATGTCGACACATCTATATATATTTCGGAACAACCATAGACACTCTATATGTGAATGTTGGAGTTAGCTATACAGGGTTGAGATTGATTCCAAAATATATATAGTTTGAGTTGTGATCAATACTGAGATACGTATACACTGGGTCGTGGATTGATTCAAGATAATATTTATCGATTTATTTCTGTACATCTAACTGTGGACAACTAGTTGTAGGTTACTAACGAGGACAGCTGACTTAATAAACTTAAAACATCAAAATATATTAAAAGTGTTGTAAATATATTTTAAACATACTTTGATATATATGCATATATTGTTATAGGTTCGTGAATCAAGTAGTGGCCAAGTCTTACTTCCTGACGAAGTAAAAATCTGTGAAAGTGAGTTATAGTCCCACTTTTAAAATCTAATATTTTTGGGATGAGAATACATGCAGGTTTTATAAATGATTTACAAAATAGACACAAGTACGTGAAACTACATTCTATGGTTGAATTATCAAAATCGAATATGCCCCTTTTTATTAAGTCTGGTAATCTAAGAATTAGGAAACAGACACCCTAGTTGACGCGAATCCTAAAGATAGATCTATTGGGCTTAACAAACCCCATCCAAAGTACCGGATGCTTTAGTACTTCGAAATTTATATCATATCCGAAGGGTGTCCCGGAATGATGGGGATATTCTTATATATATATGCATCTTGTTAATGTCGGTTACCAGGTGTTCACCATATGAATGATTTTTATCTCTATGTATGGGATGTGTATTGAAATATGAAATCTTGTGGTCTATTGTTACGATTTGATATATATAGGTTAAACCTATAACTCACCAACATTTTTGTTGACGTTTAAAGCATGTTTATTCTCAGGTGAATACTAAGAGCTTCCACTGTTGCATACTAAAATAAGGACAAGATTTAGAGTCCATGTTTGTATGATATTGTGTAAAAACTGCATTCAAGAAACTGATTTCGATGTAACATATTTGTATTGTAAACCATTATGTAATGGTCGTGTGTAAACAGGATATTTTAGATTATCATTATTTGATAATCTAGGTAAAGCTTTTTAAACCTTTATTTATGAAATAAAGGTTATGGTTTGTTTTAAAAATGAATGCAGTCTTTGAAAAACGTCTCATATAGAGGTCAAAACCTCGTAACGAAATCAATTAATATGGAACGTTTTTAATCAATAAGAACGGGACATTTCATAGTGCATGCCTAATTGACGTGAATCCTAAAGATAGATCTATTGGGCCTAACGAACCCCATCCAAAGTACTAGATGCTTTAGTACTTCGAATTCATTTTTATCATGTCCGAAGGATTTCCCAGAATGATAGGGGATATTCTTATATGCATCTTGTTAATGTCGGTTACCAGGTGTTCAATCTATATGAATGATTTTTGTCTCTATGCATGGGTCGTATATTTATGAGAAATGAAAATGAAAATCTTGTGGTCTATTAAAATGATGGAAATGATTATTTATGTTAAACTAATGAACTCACCAACCTTTTGGTTAACACTTGAAAGCATGTTTATTCTCAGGTAAGAAAGAAATCTTCAGCTGTGCATTTGCTCATATTAGAGATATTACTTGGAGTCATTCACGACATATTTCAAAAGACGTTGCATTCGAATCGTTGAGTTCATCAAGATTATTATTAAGTCAATTATAGTTGGATATATTATGAAATGGTATGCATACCGTCAACTTTCGATGTAATGAAAGGTTGTCTTTTAAAAACGAATGCAATGTTTGTAAAATGTATCATATAGAGGTCAAATACCTCGCGATGTAACCAAAATGTAATGTATTCGTCCAGATGGATTAGGACGGGTCACTACAGGTTGGCCTCAGATTCACGAACCTATATCATTTATATATATATATATATATATATATATATATATATATATATATATATATATATATATATATATATATATATATATATATATATTAACACACATAATTGTAATCGAACAAATTTATATATTATTTTTTATTTTAGTAAATTATATGTTTCAGTAATAACTTAATTAACTATTTTTATTCTATATACTTTAGTTTCATTATTAGTATTTATTATAAAAATATTAATATAGTTATGTCATATGTATTTAAATATATTGTTATATAATGAAAGGACCCGTTCATATACATTATAAACGATTCACAATAGTTGATTACATCGCGAGGTATTTTGACCTCTATATGATACATTTTACAAACATTGCATTCGTTTTTAAAAGACAAACTTTCTTTACAACGAAAGTTGATGGAATGCACACCATTTCATAATACATCCAACTATAATTGACATAATAATAATCTTGATGAACTCAATGACTCGAATGCAACGTCTTTCAAAATATGCCATGAATGACTCCAAGTAATATCCTTAAAATGAGCTAATGCACAGCGGAAGATTTCTTTAATACCTGAGAATAAACATGCTTTAAAGTGTCAACCAAAAGGTTGGTGAGTTCATAGGTTTATCATAATAATCATTTCAATATATTAATAGACCACAAGATTTCCGTTTATAAATATATGTACACTCGCAAGTGTATAAAAGTATTCTATAAGTTGTAGGCACCCGGTAACAAGCCTTAACGTTCATGTTTTACCCTCTGAAGTACACCAGATCAGGTGTGTTTAAAATAACCTCGAAGTACTAAAGCATCCCATAGTCAGGATGGGGTTTGTCAGGCTCAATAGATCTATCTTTAGGATTCGCGCCTACCGTACATAGACAAGTAGTTTAATGTTACCAAGCTAAGGGTATATTTCTGGTTTAAACCCACGTAGAATTAGTTTTAGTACTTGTGCCTATTTCGTAAAACATTTATAAAAAACAGCGCATGTATTCTCAGTCCCAAAAATATATATAAAAGGGAGCAAATGAAACTCACCATACTGTATTTCGTAGTAAAAATACATATAACGTCATTTAACAAGTGCAAGGTTGGCCTCGGATTCACGAACGTATCAATATTGAGATTCAATATTGCAGGAAAGTACGTAGACGCAACGGAGATGATAAAAACTAGATTGACCTCACGAGCATACCCATGAACCATACCCATCACCTCCATAGCTATAACCCATAATTTCCTTAGCTTCGACTCATTTAAAAAAACTATTTTGAAATCACTCGGACATCACTCCGTCGTAATATTTTATGTATACTAATAATATCTTGAAATAATATAGAGCAAATATATATATATATATATATATATATATATATATATATATATATATATATATATATATATATATATATATATATATATATATATATATATATATATATATATATATATATGTAAATCGATTGAGAGAGTTTAGAGAAATATATTTTCAAGTTTCTATGAAATAATGAAACCTATTAAATTCTATTTATAATAGATTTTTGAATTATTAAAGTGAATTATTAAAGTATGAATTATTAAAGTATGAATTATTAAAGTGAATTATTAAAGTTAAAGTAAAGGTAAAGTAAAGTAAAGGTAAAGTTAAAGTATAGTAAAAATATAAAAACTATGTATGTATAATACGTGTAAAAATATATATAATATTAATTTAAATCGTTATATATATTTAATGAAATAAAATATAAATATCGTTATATTTATTATACTGGTTAAGTAATGAGTTGTCAAAAGTGATTCTAGATATTTATAAAAGTTATATACGTTTTAATAATAAAGTTATTTTTAAACTGAAAACGTTTTTGTACGTTTGAAAATAGATTAATAGAATATTATTGAAACCAATTCTCCAATAGCTTTTGTCTAACTTTCGTAAATGACACTTTTTATTTTTATTTATAAATAGCTTTACAAATATATCGTTAAGAGGAATAGATTTCTCAAATCATAGTGGACCTCTCAACAGAGACTTGTAATCATAATTCAATGTTTCTGATAATTCAATCATTTAATATATATTTTTTTTAATTTCGTCGATAATCATATTGAAACAAATACATTCATATAAAGCATTATACTTTTAAATACTTTGTTGACATTTTCAATTTATAACATATACACATATACATACATATTCATATATGTTCATTTAATGGTTCGTGAATCATTGGAATTTGGTCGAGGTTTAAATGAATGTATAAACATAGTTTAAAATCTTTGAGATTTAACTTAACAAACATTGCTTATCGTGTCAGAATAATATAAAGATAAAGTTTAAATTTAGTCGAAAATTTCCGGGTCGTCACAGTACCTACCCGTTAAAGAAATTTCGTCCCCGAAATTTGATAGAGGTCGTTATGGCTAACAATGAGAATGTTATTATGACGATTATGAAGTTTTATCATGTCTAAGAAGTATGGATAAAATAATTCGATTACTCAAAGCGTATGAGGGAAGTTATCGTAAATGAAGGAAATAAGATTATAGTGATTCGTCATATCTTTTGACGTCATCACTACTGATCTCCGAATTTAAAGAAAATCTTTGTAATCTATGTTGGATTTGATGCTTCGGTGATTAAGGAGATTATGATTCTCTTCGAATTAATACGATAATCCATCTTGATTTCTGTGTCGGGTATTTCACTATAAATCCACCTCCTTCGTTTCCTTACAACTCACACCTTCTATTCTTTCTCCCTCAACTCATATTTTAAAGTATTTGTTAATATGCTTCATCCAGTACTGATTCTCGATATACTCCTCACTTTCATATATGTCATTCTTCTTTTTCATCTGCCTTCGGAAGAATCTATTTACTTCTACTATATTCTCGGTTTTATAGTGTTTTTAGTTCTTCCGTGTCTTTATATTGCTATATGCATCGATATATACGTTTTATAATTTTTGGGTGGTTGTTGGGTTTTATATCTTCCTTTATATTTCAAAGCCCCTGCTTTTGTCTTCTATAATCATTGACATCCAAGTTAATGCTCCCTTCTATTTGCTGCGATTTATACTCCAATTCCTGTTTTGGAGTTTTGTCCTTTCGTTTCTTCTTCTTGCGATTAAGCAACGTTTGTAATGGTCCAGTATTCGCAGATATGAATTTCAGAATGAACATAGTTAATGTTCTAAGAAGGAAATGGTAATGGCACGATCTTGATTTGTTAATTTACCAGAATACCCTGAAAAGACCGAATCATCAAGAAAATATATTCTTGATATTTTTAGAGATTAAATAGAATACAAGAGTCGTGAAACATGGAACATGATGACGGCATGGTCTGTGAATCGTCATGTCCCATTAGAAACTCAGCATGACTTACTGTAATATAATCACGTTGATCAAGTGTCATTATATTATACTAACTCATGCTTCAGTTCCCAACATTACTTCAAAACATTCATAATTTAAACTCGAAAGTTTATAGAATATAGAAACTAATAGTTTCTTATATGATGTAACACTGATAGCGCAAAGAGATAAATGACTTCAGATAAGATTAGTTGTGAAAATATCTTCAGAAATATCGCGGATATTTATAATTAAAGATATGATAATATCTTAGAATTTCTAATATTGATGGATGATGATGAAGATTTGTCTGTAAAGGTTTAGAATAAAGAGTAAGGTATTCGTTAATGACTTTAGCAGGCACTGAATCATTTGGATTCTTTGAAGGCAGATTTAGTCTTTGTGATTTGTCCACAACCTCCTTCATAGTCTGTTCAATCCGTTTTCCAGTTCCAAACCTTCTCTTTTTCTCAGCTTTACCACCTTACTATTCTTTGTCATCAAACTTTTTACTGTTAAGATCGTTTACAGTTTTTGATGCTTCGTCAGCATTTCAAGAACTAGTTTGCAGTTCAGAATATTTTTCAGAACTTCACATTCAAAGTATGTAAGTCCAGGAGATAGACGTTTTACGTACACATATAACTGTTGGCGTAGACATGCTGCGAGATTTCAAAATACTGGTTACTGTTTTTCGATGATTCGTATGACAATTCTCGTTACAAGATGCGAATGAGTAAATGATGTGATTTCAATAAATATAATGATTTTTCGAAAAGTCAAAGATAATTGAAGTTGTTGGTAAGTTTATTACTAAGGTGGCGAGATATGAAAGGTCCCCAGTAACGATGACGAAAGGGCAATGTATCTATCGAGGTTATAATAAGACTAGTTCGACTGAAAAGTCGAAGTTGACTTGCTGGAGCTGTGACAAAACTGTCTACTTTGAAAAGGAATTGAAAAGTCATTTTAGCTAATAAATACCAAAGGGTCTGACACGGATACGCGTCGAACTATGACTTTGGCTTCGAGAGCTTTTTAGGTACATAAATGTGGGTAATATGTGATTGGAGCATCATCTCGATTGTTCATTGTTTGAAGTGTCTTCGAAAACTTCGGAGAGTTTGAACACAGTTTGTAATCGTTAATATACATATGATGTTCTAACACGGTTTTGAAGTCAAAGTATAGCTTTGAAAGATGTAGGAATCTAAGAGTGATGTCTTCTGTTAAATCATGACTTGGATTTTGATTTGTCAAAATCAGAAAGCGTAATCAAATTTGGGTGAGAATGGTTGTTTTGATTTCTATACAAGAATGTATATTGTTGTGAGATTTTGAGAGTATAGTTGATGATTTCCTTAATCAGATTCGAAAAATGTAATATATTAATTGTGAATTTATATATCTCTCGGGTATTACCTACCCGTTAAAAAAAATTTCACAATTAATATTTTGTACAACAGAATTTTATTACAGTCTTTATGAAAATATATATGTGCATATTTTCTTTAGATGTAACATAGATTTAATGAGTTAATATTAAATTAAACTCATTTGATTTACGGTTGAAACTAGAACTGAATAATCCCTAAAGACTTTAGAAATTACATAACTTTTACGGAGTATTTATTCAATAAAATTGAAATTATGAATTAATACTTCGTTATTTGTTGGTGTTTGTAACCCTTGCACCATATTCTCTAAAGCCACTACTCGAGCGCGAAGCTCGTTGACTTCTTCTATTACATCGGGGTGATTGTCGATTCGGACGAGCGGATAAATAAAATCTAGAATTTGATGTAGTATATAATCGTGACGAGATACTCTGAAAATGAGAGAGAAAATGGTGTTTCAGACCGGTTCGCTGGTAAGTGCTTCAGGTTCATCGCCAAGAGGGCAATGTGGTGGGTGGAAGGGATCACCTTCTTCTTGTCTCCAATTATTGAGGAGGCTACGAACCTATCCTCAATTCATTCATAATAGATGATGGCTAATTGGTTGATCCATTCCGGTCACACTGCTTTCGGAGCTTGAGTGGGATTCCATATCGAAATTCGAGGGACTTGAACTAATGACGAATTCCATTTTGTTCGATTGAATAAAGAATTTTTCGATATGAAATGATTTTTCGGCTATCGGGTGGTATTCTAATTACATAGAATATCTATATATATAGCGCAAAAGATTTCGTAGATTACGGAGGAAATTACGGGATATGTCAGGCAAAGTTTACAGTAACAGATACGCTAAGATATGGATTAGCAGATACGCTAAGACATGAATTTTGTCTATACACTATTCATGCAATCAATGCAGTAAGATGTGTCTAGACTAAGAATGATAAGCAGGCAATTTCCGACAAAAATGATAAGCAAAACTTTTGACATGCAGACACGGTCGAAGTCCAGGCTCATTAATGCATCCTAACGACTATCAGTCAGACACACTAATGCAGACCTGGTTCGCTAAGACCACCGCTCTGATACCAACTGAAAGGACCCGTTCATATACATTATAAACGATTCACAATAGTTGATTACATCGCGAGGTATTTTGACCTCTATATGATACATTTTACAAACATTGCATTCGTTTTTAAAAGACAAACTTTCTTTACAACGAAAGTTGATGGAATGCACACCATTTCATAATACATCCAACTATAATTGACATAATAATAATCTTGATGAACTCAATGACTCGAATGCAACGTCTTTCAAAATATGCCATGAATGACTCCAAGTAATATCCTTAAAATGAGCTAATGCACAGCGGAAGATTTCTTTAATACCTGAGAATAAACATGCTTTAAAGTGTCAACCAAAAGGTTGGTGAGTTCATAGGTTTATCATAATAATCATTTCAATATATTAATAGACCACAAGATTTCCGTTTATAAATATATGTACACTCGCAAGTGTATAAAAGTATTCTATAAGTTGTAGGCACCCGGTAACAAGCCTTAACGTTCATGTTTTACCCTCTGAAGTACACCAGATCAGGTGTGTTTAAAATAACCTCGAAGTACTAAAGCATCCCATAGTCAGGATGGGGTTTGTCAGGCTCAATAGATCTATCTTTAGGATTCGCGCCTACCGTACATAGACAAGTAGTTTAATGTTACCAAGCTAAGGGTATATTTCTGGTTTAAACCCACGTAGAATTAGTTTTAGTACTTGTGCCTATTTCGTAAAACATTTATAAAAAACAGCGCATGTATTCTCAGTCCCAAAAATATATATAAAAGGGAGCAAATGAAACTCACCATACTGTATTTCGTAGTAAAAATACATATAACGTCATTTAACAAGTGCAAGGTTGGCCTCGGATTCACGAACGTATCAATATTGAGATTCAATATTGCAGGAAAGTACGTAGACGCAACGGAGATGATAAAAACTAGATTGACCTCACGAGCATACCCATGAACCATACCCATCACCTCCATAGCTATAACCCATAATTTCCTTAGCTTCGACTCATTTAAAAAAACTATTTTGAAATCACTCGGACATCACTCCGTCGTAATATTTTATGTATACTAATAATATCTTGAAATAATATAGAGCAAATATATATATATATATATATATATATATATATATATATATATATATATATATATATATATATATATATATATATATATATATATATATATATATATATATATATATATATATATATATATATATATATATATATATATGTATATATATATATGTAAATCGATTGAGAGAGTTTAGAGAAATATATTTTCAAGTTTCTATGAAATAATGAAACCTATTAAATTCTATTTATAATAGATTTTTGAATTATTAAAGTGAATTATTAAAGTATGAATTATTAAAGTGAATTATTAAAGTATGAATTATTAAAGTGAATTATTAAAGTATGAATTATTAAAGTATGAATTATTAAAGTGAATTATTAAAGTTAAAGTAAAGGTAAAGTAAAGTAAAGGTAAAGTTAAAGTATAGTAAAAATATAAAAACTATGTATGTATAATACGTGTAAAAATATATATAATATTAATTTAAATCGTTATATATATTTAATGAAATAAAATATAAATATCGTTATATTTATTATACTGGTTAAGTAATGAGTTGTCAAAAGTGATTCTAGATATTTATAAAAGTTATATACGTTTTAATAATAAAGTTATTTTTAAACTGAAAACATTTTTGTACGTTTAAAAATAGATTAATAGAATATTATTGAAACCAATTCTCCAATAGCTTTTGTCTAACTTTCGTAAATGACACTTTTTATTTTTATTTATAAATAGCTTTACAAATATATCGTTAAGAGGAATAGATTTCTCAAATCATAGTGGACCTCTCAACAGAGACTTGTAATCATAATTCAATGTTTCTGATAATTCAATCATTTAATATATATTTTTTTTAATTTCGTCGATAATCATATTGAAACAAATACATTCATATAAAGCATTATACTTTTAAATACTTTGTTGACATTTTCAATTTATAACATATACACATATACATACATATTCATATATGTTCATTTAATGGTTCGTGAATCATTGGAATTTGGTCGAGGTTTAAATGAATGTATAAACATAGTTTAAAATCTTTGAGATTTAACTTAACAAACATTGCTTATCGTGTCAGAATAATATAAAGATAAAGTTTAAATTTAGTCGAAAATTTCCGGGTCGTCACATATAACAAGTATTTATTTGGTAACATAATATTAATAATAATAATTTAAATTGTATTTGTGTATAATAATAACATTAATAATAATAATACTAATAATAATAATTATTATTATAGTAATAATGATAAAATACTAATAATGTCTAAAAATAATACTAATAATAATAATAATAATAATTCTAATAATAATAATAAAATGATAATTTTACTAATAATGTTATTTTTAATAATAATAATAATACTATTTATAAAAAAAATAATAATAATAATAATAATACTAAAAATAATAGTATTGTTAATAAATGATAATAATCTTAATAATAAAAATGATAATAATACTGATAATACTAATACTAATACTAATACTTAATATTAATAGGAATAATACTAATTAATAATAATAATTATATGTTTATCATAATCATAACTATATAATTTATTTAATTCATAATTGTAATTATTAGAATAAAAAGTTTGGATTATGGTTTTTACCCTTCGAGAAGACGAGGGATGGAACGACCGAGTGAGATCGTGATGTAATCGAACATAAAACAAACAGGGTTATCATCATCATATGATCGTCATCTTCATAACCATTTCATTACATCATCATCATCATCATCATCATATATTACATGCGCCATCATCATCTCATCATAAACCATAACATCATCGTAATCATATGTTTCATGATCATAATTATCATCTTTCGAATCACATTACTTTCATTATCATCACTTCGCATATTATCGTCATCATCATCCTAACTCGTCATCATCATGCATCATCATCCAAACCTCACCAAGAATCATCATCTTTGTTGTGTATTAATAGAAATAAGGTAACTGCGTGTAGCAGTAAAAATAGAAGCATCATCACCCATATTATCCTCACTATTATTTCGATCATCCTCCTCATTTACTCTTCGGCCCAACAGAAATTAGCATTTGGATTTCGGTCCAAGGATATAATCAAGCATACGGCCCAATTAGTAAAACTGAACATAAGGCCCAACAAAAATACCACCTTCAGCCCAACAGATCATAACAGCCATTTAAGATTCGATTTAAAAAAAAAATTACAGGAAGCAAAGCCAAGTTGCATACCACTCCCCTCATTCCCTTTTGTACTTGTCGACAACATGTAACCATAAAATACGGAGGCAACAGGAGAAAAGTATCACGAATTCATTATTTTTATATCTCATCATCGTTATATGTATCACCCTTATATTCATCATCACAGTTCATCCTTTTTTTTATTTTTATCATCTATCTTTATCATTGGTATTCTAAAATATGGAAACAGGAGCATGTTGTGATTGTTTGGTAACATAAATACACGCATCACCAGTTAACGACTTCATCATCTTTTCTAATTAACTCCTTGGCCCAAATAATAAAACAAAAGCAATGTTATAACACCCCGCCAAATTACCATCTGACGGCGTGTTAATTCAGGTCCCACAGTTAACAGTTACGCCCTTTATATGAGACGTTTAAAGCAATCGCATTTAATTTTATTAAAAATTAACTTTCAAAAAAACATAAGTCAATAATCCCAAAATAGAAACACTGTTGTGATCGTAACCACAAGCCAATAGTATTTAAGCAGTATAAAAGTTTTAAATGCGAAAGTAAATAATGTTCTTTAAAATCAAATGCCGACTCCACGACCAGTCATGCAGCAAACATAGCGAAAGCATACCTCTTAAGGACCTGAGAATAACAACACACAAAAACAGGTCAACAAATAATGTTGGTGAATCAACAGGTTTAAAAGTATAACAGTATCTGAAAAAAAGTTATCAAAAAAATAGTTTAATTTCCTTGACCACGAGATTTTACAAGTATAACACGAAGTCGTAAAATGTTTGCATAATATGAGCACCTGAATACTAGCAATGACCCGAGTATAGAAGCCACTATACCCGCCTTTACCTCCTAAAATGTTATACACTTGTTACAATGTATTTAATGTTTAAAGTAAATGCACCACAGTTTTTATAGCGGGTGAGGTTGTCAACCTAACGGATCCGTCCATCTAAATTGTGCTTACACCGATGGTATTAAAAGTATTCAAGCTAGAAGCTTTTTGAAAAAACTCAATATGCATATATAGTACTCATGTCAATACAAAAGCATTTGAAAATGTAAGTATAACAGCGTGTATTCTCATTCCTGAAAACATGTAAAAAGCGAGACTGTAGACTCACCTTTGAATAAAGCTCGGATTGAAAAGTGGACAATTAACTTGTACGGTTTATAGCCGAGTAATGCAACCTAAGTATACGTATTTAGGTTGGTCAATATATATATCTTAAATAAGTGTGGTTTCATAGTGTACACTGTCTTATTGCTCAACTCAACGCGTTTCAAAGTAAAGTCAACTATATCATGCAAGTCAAACAAAGTCAACCGAAGTCAAACTGAAAGTCAAACTTGGTCAATATGGTCAACTAAAGTCAACACCAGTAGGTTCATGTCAAATATTGGTCAACATTTCAAACCTAAGTCAAAAAATACGTTTCAGGTCATGAATGATCATTTTCACAATTTCAGTTTATCGTTATGCACAACGTTCATGAACACGTAGCATACTTAGCACATTATCTCATAGTACCAAATTCAAGTAAACATGACAAACTTCAGATCATAAATATACTTAAAATCAATTCCAAAAAGTCCAGCCAGGGACTCATACGACAATTAAAAGTCAGGAATCAGAAGGGATACATTTGGGGTTTGCCAAGTCAGTTTCTGACCGCGCACTTATTTCTTTTTGGCTATAACCAGCGTTAGGAACATGAAATTGATACAAGACCAGTGGCCATAGTTCAAAGACAAATCAAAGTAACACATATCAAAAATCTATCAACTTTTGTTTAGCCAATTTGTACAGTTTATTCGTGCAAGTTGAACATTCAGTTTTCAGCTCAAATCAGAATTCACATAAAGTATGGCTCTATTGTGCCCAATGCATAAGGTTTTAGAGATTGAAATAAAATAACAATAAGTCACATATCATGTTAAAATTCTTATTCCAGAAGCTTACATTCTCAATCAATAAACACAATCCACAGAATACAAAACAGTGAGCAAGTTACCGATTCGATTCTCATTTAGTTAGTCACATTCGCACGAGATTATCCGAAGATCTAGATACAATTAGCCTATAATATCTACATGAAAGATGAAGTAATTTTTGTATAAATTTCAAATATGCAAAGCTTTATCACAGAAGTTAAAACATTTTATCATACAAGGTTATTTTCATGCAAGTGCTGTATAAAACTACTTTTACACTAATTCAAGCATATCTCGGGCTATACATAAGCAAACGATATGATATCCTAGTCTAAATTGAGTGTTTTTAAATTATCTTTCCAGTGGTATAAGTTTCACATTCCAATTCATTGTCTAACAATTCCAGATTTCTGATCAAGCAACAAAAACACAACGATAATTCAAATCGACATAACTTAATCATACGGAAACGAAATCAAGCGAATCCAAAGCCTAAACTCAATAGTTTTTCCCAAGGAATCTGATTATAACATAATAATTAACATTTGAAAAACTTAATTTTTTTGATCAAGCAAAAACAAATTCGTGTTTAAACCCTAGCGCATCAATCCATCAAAATAACGATAACGATTAACATGTATGCGTATAGACTTGAGCAATTGACAACATAACTATGAAAATTTATTAAAAAACAGATTTTAAGAATTAGGGTTCATGTAAATATACCTTAGATCTCTAAAAGAATTATATCAACGCGTAGAGGAGATCGAGAATTGCAACTTTCGTGTTAAAGACTTGCTCTAGAAATTGAAAATTGATGGTGGTAATGGTGATGGTGATCGACGGCAGCAAGGGAGAGGGAGGGAGCCAAAAAGTTGACTGTATAAGTGTTTGTGAGGGTTTCCAGTAATTGCATGCTACTTTAATTTAACTTAGGGCCTAAACTTAATCTCCTCACTAGTAACAATTAAGCCCAAGACTAAAAATAAAGTGGGGAGTATAGGGGTCAGCCGAATGGCCCATGGGAGTGATTCTCGGGCTCGTATTTTGCAATTTCGTGTAATCGTGGTCCGTTTTAAGTGTCGTTTAGTCGTACCGAAGGCCTGGAATGCTAACACGATCATTAAACGCAACCAATCGCTTAATTTATTAAAAACCCAATAAATTAAATATTTTAAAAAGTTAATAATTAATAAAATTAATTATTAAAATAAACCCGAGCGTTTCGTTGCTCAAAAGATATTATCAAAATCGTATCGTTTTTATCTTATTTCATTATCCGAAATATTTATTTGAATTAATATCAACCCATATTAATTATTGTAACCCTCCGAAGATCAAGTATGCATTTATTACACATAAACACATAAAAGTTAAATAATCGCCGTTAAATAAGCTAACGGAAGGTTAACGGAAAAATCAGGGTTGTTACATTACCCACCTGTTATTGAAAATTTCGTCCCGAAATTTTAGTGATCGTCCGCTGAAGTAGTTTCCACGGGAAACAATTGCGGATATTTCAGCCTCATCTGGTCTTCACGCTCCCACGTGAACTCTGGTCCTCTTCTCGCGTTCCACCGAACTTTAACGATAGGAATTCTGCGTTGCTTCAACTGTTTGACCTCACGGCCCAAGATTTCAACAGGTTCCTCAATGAAATGAAGTTTGTCATCGATACGTAGTTCCTCTAAAGGAATAATCAAATTATCATCAGCTAGACACTTCTTTAGATTGGATACATGGAAAATGTCATGAATACCGCTGAGTGCTTGTGGCAGTTCTAATCTGTAAGCTACCGGTCCAACTCTTTCAGTTATCTCAAACGGTCCAACATATCTAGGACTCAGTTTACATCGTTTCCCAAATCGTACAACACCCTTCCAAGGTGATACCTTAAGCATAACCTTGTCACTAACTTGGTACTCTATGTCCTTCCGTCTAACATCAACATAACTCTTCTGATGACTTCGAGCTGTTCTCAGTCGTTCCTGAATCTATAGGACTTTCTCAGTTGTCTCCTGAATAATCTCAGGACCTGTCAATTGACTATCTCCCAATTCGATCCAACAAACGGGAGATCTACACTTCCTTCCATACAACGCTTCGAAAGGTGCAGCTTTAATACTCGCATGGTAGCTGTTATTGTAATAGAACTCAGCTAGTGGTAAATACTTATCCCATCCGTTTTCGAAATCAATGACACTCGCTCTCAACATGTCCTCAAAAGTCTGAATAGTTCGTTCACTCTGGCCATCCGTCTGGGGGTGATATGCTGTACTTATATCTAGACGGGTTCCCATTGCTTTCTGTAATGATTTCCAAAACCTGGAAGTAAATCTGCTATCGCGGTCGGATATAATAGATATAGGCACTCCATGCCTAGAGACGACTTCCTTAATGTAGATCTGAGCCAACTTCTCCATTTTATCAGTTTCCCTTATCGGTAAGAAGTGTACGGACTTAGTGAGACGATCCACAATAACCCAAATAGTATCGTGACCTCCCTCCGTTCTTGGTAGTTTCATAATGA
This sequence comes from Rutidosis leptorrhynchoides, assembly GCF_046630445.1. Lineage (NCBI taxonomy): Eukaryota > Viridiplantae > Streptophyta > Magnoliopsida > Asterales > Asteraceae > Rutidosis > Rutidosis leptorrhynchoides. The sequence continues at coordinate 265,429,159 of NC_092335.1, forward strand.
AGTCCATGGAAATACCTTCCCACTTCTACTAGGGAATCTCTGGTTGAGTTAATAATCCTGATGGCTTCTGATGTTCAGCCTTGACTTTAGCGCAAGTCAGGCACTTCCCGACATAGGTAGCAATGTTAACTTTCAAATTTGGCCACCAATAAAACGCCTTCAAATCTTGGTACATTTTATCTTTTCCCGGATGAATTAAGTATCTCGACTTGTGTGCTTCCTCCAACACTAGTTCTCTCAATCCACCAAACTTTGGTACCCAATTTCGGTTAGCAAAGTACCGTGTTCCGTCCTCTTTGATGTCAAATTTCTTATCCATTCCTCTGAGAAATTCAACATCGACATTTTCTTCTTTCATGGCTTCTTGTTATGCTTCGCGGATTTGTGATGTGAGATTCGTACGGACAACTATGTTAAGCGCTTTAACCCTAAGAGGTTTCTCTCGCTCCTTTCTGCTTAAGGCATCCGCCACAACATTCGCCTTGCCCGGATGGTATTGAAGTTCGCAGTTATAATCGTTAAGTAGTTCCATTCAACGTCGTTGTCTCATGTTGAGCTGTTTCTGATCGAATATGTGCTGTAAAATCTTATGGTCAGTGAAGATAGTAAACTTGGTTCCAAACAGGTAGTGTCTCCATATTTTAAGTGCAAAGAAAACAGCTCCTAACTCCAGGTCGTGCGTAGTGTAGTTCTGCTCGTGAATCTTTAACTGACGCGATCTATAAGCAATAACCTTGTTTCATTGCATAAGCACGCAACCCATTCCTTGACGTGAGGCATCAAAATAAACAACAAAATCTTCACTTCCCTCGGGTAAAGACAATACTGGTGCAGTTGTTAACTTCTTCTTCAACAACTGAAATGCAGTCTCTTGCGGTTCTGACCACTCAAACTTCTTGCCCTTATGAGTCAACGCGGTTAATGGTCGGGCGATCTTAGAGAATCCTTCAATGAATCTTCTGTAGTAACCAGCTAGACCCAAAAATTGCCTAATAAGCGTTGGCGTCTTTGGAGTTTCCCAATTCTTAACCGACTCAATCTTTGCTGGATCGACCTGTATTCCATTGGCCCCTACAACATGGCCAAGAAATTGTACTTCTGGTAACCAAAAGTCACACTTAGAGAACTTTGCATACAACTGCTCTTCTCTAAGCATAGTCAATATCGAACGTAGATGCTGCTCGTGCTCTTCTCTGTTCTTGGAGTACACCAATATATCATCAATAAACACAATGATGAATTTATCTAGGTATGGCTTACACACACGGTTCATGAGGTCCATGAACACTACCGGTGCGTTCGTCAAACCAAACGACATCACAGTAAACTCATAATGTCCATAACATGTTCTAAACGCTATCTTTGCGACATCAGCTTCTTTGACTCTCAATTGGTGATACCCGGATCTCAAATCAATCTTCGAATAACAACTGGATCCCTGCAGCTGATCAAATAAGTCATCAATCCTCGGTAGCAGATACCGATTCTTGATTGTCAACTTGTTCAATTCTCTGTAGTCGATACACAATCTCATCGACCCATCCTTCTTCTTAACAAACAGGACCGGAGCTCCCCAAGACGAAGAACTCGATCGAATAAATCTCTTGTCTAACAACTCTTGCAATTGACTAGATAACTCTTGAAGCTCTGGGGGTGCGAGTCTATACGGTGCGCAAGCCACCAGTGCCGCTCCTGTCACTAAGTCTATCTGAAACTCAATTTCTCGATGCGGTGGGAGACCATGTAATTCCTCCGGAAAAACTTCAAGAAATTCCTTAACTATAGGAACGTCTTCGGGTCTCCTTTCTTCTGGTACAATTTGGCTTACATGAGCCAAGAACACGAAACATCCCTTTCTCACATACTTCTGGACTTTGAAGCAGTTAATGAGATATAATTGTGAACCATTCTTTTCACCATAAATCATCATTGGTTCACCGTCAGCAATAGGAATACGAATAGCCTTTTGGTCACAGACCACCTCGGCTTTGTTATCAGCTAACCAGTCCATTCCAACCACGAGGTCAAAACTTCCCAGTTTAATAGGTATCACATCAATGCTAAAAGGCTTACCCTCTAACATCAAGGTACAATCACAATAAATCTTATCAGCTCTCATTAAGTTACCATTTCCTAGTTCTATGAAATACACGTTATCTAAGGAAGAAACAGGATTCTTAACATGGTGACAAATATCCTTAGATATAAAACTTCTATCGGTGCCAGTATCAAACAAAATGTAAATATTAAGATAGCTGGGTGAAAAACGTACCTTTAACTGAGTTAATGCCATTGCATGTCCCACCGGGGTGATGGGTGGTTGCAGTTCCCTGAGTGGATCCATCTTTCCTCTTTCTCAGGCAGTCCTTCGCATAATGGCCTGCTTCGCCACACATAAAACACCTATTCTTATTGGTGTTGACCTTACAATCTAGGGCCAGGTGACCCTTCTTTTGACACTTGATGCAAACCAACATTTTGCATCCCCTATGGTGGTGCTTTCCACATTTTCTGCACAATGGTAGTTTTCCTTTGTAATTCGTGTTGGATGAAGATCCTTTCTCAAAGTTACGGGGCATCTCTTGCTTCTCACCTCAGTTCTGTGCGAGACTTCCAACATAATTCTCACATCATTTCCTTTTCGCATTAACTTCATTTCCTATAACAGGCATCTCTTTTCCTTTCAACCGGCTAACTTGCTTCATCCTGTTAATCGCCATGTTGATGACTCCGAGTATTGTCTTTGGTTGATGGGAAAGGACAAAACCAAACACTTCCATCGGCAATCCCGACATGTACCTCTCGATTGCTCTTTCCGCTGATGGGACCAAATGTGGGCAAATCAATGATAGCTCCCGGAATCGGTTAGTGTAACTAGTAATGTCAGTTCCAATGACCCTTAAGTTCAAAAGTTCATTTTCCCACCTTATTCGCTCTTATCTGGGACAGTATTTCTCAATCGTGCAATCAAAACCTGCAGCTATAAGAGCTTCCATCACACGTTGGTTAATGAGTTCTTCAACTTGAGCCTCGAGCATTTCTGAGGTAAACATGGTCTCCTTCTACACAAACGATACATCGAAGTAAGATCAATGAAAAACAGAGTTATTAAAAATATACTAGCAACGAGTGTTGAAGACTAGTAAATAATAGTACGAAAAGATTCGCTAATAATGAGAAGTAGTGTAAGTAGTGATAGTAGTGAGTGTAGTGTTAGTAGTGTCACTAGTGGTAGTAGTAGTAGTGGTACTAGTGTTATGTAGTGATAGTAGTGGTAGTAGTACTAAGTAGTAACATTAATGGCAATAGTAGTAGTATAACATAACACAAGTATTATGATCATACAAAGTTACTAAATATAGAATATTATCGCATGCAATAAAAGATAATAGTTACTGATAGGATAAACCACCATTATTATAAATAAGATCCGAAAGTGATAAACCAAATTCCAAAGTAGTAAACCAAAAAATAAACATAATGTACTAGTAGCCCGGTTTATAACACCAGGTAAGTCTTATATAATCAATTAAAGAAAGTATGGCGGATGAAAAAGGAAAAGAAGCTCATGGTCAACGACCCTTCACTTCCTCTTCTGTCGGGTATGGGAGGCAGGTCCATCATTCCTCGGCCTATTACGTTCAGCCTCTAACGCAGCAACCCTGACAATCAAGGCTGCTATCAATCTCGCCATCTCAACGAACCTTGCTTCAGCCTCGTACGTATAAGTATTTATACCCGTGACCCTTTCGTCTAGCCTATCAAGATCATCAGGGTGCGGATATGTCCTAGCAATATCGTTCAAAGCGTTAACACGATCAACAATATCCCTGTTACGGTTAGTATGAACCAAATCCAATGCATAAAGGTTCGTGGGATGGTTAGGTATCTGATGTGGAGCAGGTGCTGGTGCTAGGGCAGGAGCATTCACCTCAGCCACACTGGAGTCGCTGTCACTGTTTCCTGAATCCTGTGACATCTAACTCATAGTACAAGAACACATACGAAACAGATTAGTCAAGAAAATAACGTTAGTCACAAAGTACTAATGTAATGACTAAGTCCCGGTCGTAGTCTAGACTCATCAAGGTGTCTTAATGACCAAATCAGACACACTAATGCAAGTCCTAGTTTTCCTACGAACCGTTAGCTCTGATACCAACTATAACACCCCGCCAAATTTGTAGTGACCCGAACTTTTCCATGTTTATATATATTAATTGAGATTGATATTTACATGATTAAATGTTTCTAACATGTTAAACAATCAAACTTGTTAAGACTTGATTAATTGAAATATGTTTCATATAGACAATTGACCACCCAAGTTGACCGGTGATTCACGAACGTTAAAACTTGTAAAAACTATACGATGACATATATATGGTTATATATATAGTTAACATGTTTTTATTATAAGTATGTATCTCATTAGGTATTTTAACAATGAGTTATATACATAAAAATGAGACTATTAATTTAAGAAACTCGAAAACGATATATATAACGATTATCGTTATAACAACGTCTTACTAGGTACATATGAATCATATTAAGATATTGATACACTTGGTTAATTATGTTAAATGATAAGTAAATATATTATTAAGTGTATTAACAATGAAATACATATGTAAAAATAAGACTACTAACTTAATGATTTCGAAACGAGACATATATGTAACGATTATCGTTGTAACGACATTTAACTGTATATACATCATACTGAGATATATTATATATCATAATATCATGATAATATAACAATTTAACATCTCATTTTTTATAATAAACAATGGGTTAACAACATTCAACAAGATCGTTAACCTAAAGGTTTCAAAACAACATTTACATGTAACGACTAACGATGACTTAACGACTCAGTTAAAATGTATATACATGTAGTGTTTTAATATATATTCATACACTTTTGAAAGACTTCAAGACACTTATCAAAATACTTCTACTTAACAAAAATGCTTACAATTACATCCTCGTTCAGTTTCATCAACAATTCTACTCGTATGCACCCGTATTCGTACTCGTACAATACACAGCTTTTAGATGTACGTACTATTGGTATATACACTCCAATGATCAGCTCTTAGCAGCCCATGTGAGTCACCTAACACATGTGGGAACCATCATTTGGAAACTAGCATGAAATATCTTATAAAATTACAAAAATATGAGTACTCATTCATGACTTTTTTACATGAAAACAAAATTACATATCCTTTATATCTAATCCATACACCAACGACCAAAAACACCTACAAACACTTTCATTCTTCAATTTTCTTCATCTAATTTATCTCTCTCAAGTTCTATCTTCAAGTTCTAAGTGTTCTTCATATATTTTACAAGTTCTAGTTACATAAAATCAAGAATACTTTCAGGTTTGCTAGCTCACTTCCAATCTTTTAAGGTGATCATCCAACCTCAAGAAATCTTTGTTTCTTACAGTAGGTTATCATTCTAATACAAGGTAATAATCATATTCAAACTTTGGTTCAATTTCTATAACTATAACAATCTTATTTCAAGTGATGATCTTACTTGAACTTGTTTTCGTGTCATGATTCTGCTTCAAGAACTTCGAGCCATCCAAGGATCCGTTGAAGCTAGATCCATTTTTCACTTTTCCAGTAGGTTTATCCAAGGAACTTAAGGTAGTAATGATGTTCATAACATCATTCGATTCATACATATAAAGCTATCTTATTCGAAGGTTTAAACTTGTAATCACTAGAACATAGTTTAGTTAATTCTAAACTTGTTCGCAAACAAAAGTTAATCCTTCTAACTTGAATTTTAAAATCAACTAAACACATGTTATATATCTATATGATATGCTAACTTAATGATTTAAAACCTGGAAACACGAAAAACACCGTAAAATCGGATTTACGCCGTCGTAGTAACACCGCGGGCTGTTTTGGGTTAGTTAATTAAAAACTGTGATAAACTTTGATTTAAAAGTTGTTATTCTGAGAAAATGATTTTTATTATGAACATGAAACTATATCCAAAAATTATGGTTAAACTCAAAGTGGAAGTATGTTTTCTAAAATGGTCATCTAGACGTCGTTCTTTCGACTGAAATGACTACCTTTACAAAAACGACTTGTAACTTATTTTTCCGACTATAAACCTATACTTTTTTCTGTTTAGATTCATAAAATAGAGTTCAATATGAAACCATAGCAATTTGATTCACTCAAAACGGATTTAAAATGAAGAAGTTATGGGTAAAACAAGATTGGATAATTTTTCTCATTTTAGCTACGTGAAAATTGGTAACAAATCTATTCCAACCATAACTTAATCAACTTGTATTCTATATTATGTAATCTTGAGATACCATAGACACGTATACAATGTTTTGACCTATCATGTCGACACATCTATATATATTTCGGAACAACCATAGACACTCTATATGTGAATGTTGGAGTTAGCTATACAGGGTTGAGGTTGATTCCAAAATATATATAGTTTGAGTTGTGATCAATACTGAGATACGTATACACTGGGTCGTGGATTGATTCAAGATAATATTTATCGATTTATTTCTGTACATCTAACTGTGGACAACTAGTTGTAGGTTACTAACGAGGACAGCTGACTTAATAAACTTAAAACATCAAAATATATTAAAAGTGTTGTAAATATATTTTGAACATACTTTGATATATATGTATATATTGTTATAGGTTCGTGAATCAACCAGTGGCCAAGTCTTACTTCCCGACGAAGTAAAAATCTGTGAAAGTGAGTTATAGTCCCACTTTTAAAATCTAATATTTTTGGGATGAGAATACATGCAGGTTTTATAAATGATTTACAAAATAGACACAAGTACGTGAAACTACATTCTATGATTGAATTATCGAAATCGAATATGCCCCTTTTTATTAAGTCTGGTAATCTAAGAATTAGGGAACAGACACCCTAATTGACGCGAATCCTAAAGATAGATCTATTGGGCCTAACAAACCCCATCTAAAGTACCGGATGCTTTAGTACTTCGAAATTTATATCATATCCGAAGGGTGTCCCGGAATGATGGGGATATTCTTATACATGCATCTTGTTAATGTCGGTTACCAGGTGTTCACCATATGAATGATTTTTATCTCTATGTATGGGATGTGTATTGAAATATGAAATCTTGTGGTCTATTATTATGATTTGATATATATAGGCTAAACCTATAACTCACCAACATTTTTGTTGACGTTTTAAGCATGTTTATTCTCAGGTGATTATTAAGAGCTTCCGCTGTCGCATACTTAAATAAGGACGAGATTTGGAGTCCATGCTTGTATGATATTGTGTAAAAACTGCATTCAAGAAACTTATTTTGTTGTAACATATTTGTATTGTAAACCATTATGTAATGGTCGTGTGTAAACAGGATATTTTAGATTATCATTATTTGATAATCTACGTAAAGCTTTTTAAAACCTTTATCTATGAAATAAAGGTTATGGTTTGTTTTAAAAATGAATGCAGTCTTTGAAAAACGTCTCATATAGAGGTCAAAACCTCGCAACGAAATCAATTAATATGGAACGTTTTTAATCAATAAGAACGGGACATTTCAGTTGGTATCCGAGCGTTGGTCTTAGAGAACCAGAATTTTGCATTAGTGTGTCTTATCAAGTTTGTTAGGATGCATTAGTGAGTCTGGACTTCGACCGTGTTTACTTGAAAAATGATTGCTTAACAAATTTTGTTGGAAACTATATATTTTTAACATGTGAATATTATGTGATATATTAATCTCTTAGCGCGTTTGATATTATGTGATAGATGTCTACCTCTAGAACAAGTCCCATTGACTCACCTAATAATAATGAAGAGTCAAATGTAAATTGGAATGATTCGTGGACTGATTCACAAGTTCCTAAAGAGGAACCGGAAGAAGAGTCGGAACCGGAAGAAGAGTCGGAACCGGAAGAAGAATCGGAACCGGAAGAAGAATCGGAACCGGATGAAGAAGTAGAACCGGTGGAGGAAATAATAAAACGGTTAAGTAAAATAAAATCCTCAACCAACCGACCAAGGTTAATTATTATCAATGGTGTTTCCGCCAAGGAAACAAAATATTGGGAGGATTACCAATTCTCCGATGAATCGGATTCCGACGAGAATTCCGATGATGTTATAGAAATTACCCCAACTGAATTTAAAAAGGCAAAAGAAAATAATAAGGGAAAGGGCATAAAAATAGAGAAATCTAATTCCAACCCCGATGAACTTTATATGTGTAACGACCCGGATTTTTCCGATCGTTTTACACTTATAAGATTAATATTTACATAAATTAAAACTTACCAACATGATAAGCAATCTAAATTGTTGAGATTTATGATTTTGAAAAGAGTTTTACATAACGTTTAACCGTCTAGTTTGACCGATGATATCACGAACTATACAATATATGTTAATTATACGTTTGTGTATATATATGTATATATACATATTTAACATGATTTAAGGATGTTTAAATATCTCATTTTGTATTAATAACAATAAGTTATAAGTATATTTTGAAACTACTAACTTAAGCTTTCAAAACGATAACTATACGTAACGTTATTTGACATAAATACTTACGACCTATAATGTTTATACATATATCGTATATATAATGTATTTAATCACTTTTAAAGACTTAAATACATAAAACAATATAAGTATATTCACAAAAGATAGCTATATTTGAATCCTCATTCCATTTTTCACAAGATTTCTATACGTATATCTAGAGTATATGTACTCGTATCATACCTAGCTTCTATACGTATTTACTATTGGTATATACACATCAAATCACCACCAACCAGCCCTTGTTCATGCCTTATGTATAAGGTAACTACTTTTGTTATTTAGTATGACAATTTCACATGATTAAAAGATCTTTTCACAAAATTACAAATTTATACACCTTTTACACCACCATAAATACATGCATCCATTTTCAATTTTTGGAACATCATTTCTCTAGCTAAACACACACACTTACTAGCCTCATGTCTCTCTAAGAACTCCAGCAAAAATCCTCTCAAGAATCACCTTAAACACCACCATAAAAAGATCAACAAAAACACTACAAAAATACAACTTTCAATTCAAGTTTATGTCTTAAGTTGCTTCCAATCTTTCATCCAATTTCATCACTCTTTTGGTTCTAGGTTTTTACTCCTCTTTTACAGCAATCTTGTCCAAGTAACTTGAGGTAGTAACTTTGTTCATAACCTTATTCGATTCATATATATATAGCTATCTTATTGTATGGTATACAATTTTAACAACAAAAACATAGTTTGAATGATTTCAAACTTGTTTGCAAACTAAATAGATCCTTCTAACTTAACTTTTAAAATACTTCAAGACCTGTAATATAACTTAAATATATGCTAATTTAACAAGGTATAACTTGGTTTTTCAAAGAATACCTTAAAAAAACTGTTTTTATGACGTCGGAGTGCAACCGGGGGCTGTTTTGGGTTGGATAATTAAAAACCATCTTGAACTTTGAATTGGAGGTTTATATTTTGGAAAAATGATATTTCTTATGAATATGTTAACACATAAAAATTTCATGATTTAATTCATAGTATAAGTATTTTTAGAAAAATGGTCATTAAATGATGTTTTTGTAACAAAAATGATTAACTTCATAAGTTTCACCAAAATTTGACCTATGACCTATGATTTAGAATACAAACTAAGGTATTTACAGTTCATATTCTTAAAGAGGGACTCGATCCAAGGAAGTGGAAAGTTGAATCAACGAAAACGGAGTTGTAACGAAGAAATTATGACCAAAACAAAATCGGATATCCAAGACTAGTTTAGCCACGAAAATAATTGGAGAAAATTAAATAAATCACATCTTCCTAAAGTAACATGATATTTTATACATATGTACTCATAATTTAATTTTATATGGTTCAGGATCACCCGTAAACAATACGAGAAGATTAATCATAAGATCCCATGATTGTACGCAACACGTCATTTGACAACACCGGTACTTTATGTACGCAACACGTCATTTGACAACACCGGTACCATGGGTCAAGATTAATCTCGACCAATACATATACGATGGGGGTTTTATTTATTTCATTGGGGGTTTATTAAACAACTAAATATGAACCATTAAAATTGAATTACTAACATCAGACTGCTAACTACGGACTAAGGAATTATTAAAAGTATTAAAAGTATTATAAGTGTATATATGACGATTGTTTAAAAAGAAAAGGTATTGATATATTATATATGGATAGGTTCGTGATATCAATCGGAGACCAAGTCGAAATTACATATCTTCAAGACAAAAGTGAGTATATAGTCCCACTTTTAAACTCTAAATATTTCGGGATGAGAATACATGTATTTTATGTTTTACGCTATGGACACAAGTAACTGAAAAATATATTCTACGTTGAGTTGTACCACTGGCATACTTTCCTGTAGCTTGGTAACTAATATTTACAGCGGTATTGTAAACGCGAATCCTGTTGATAGATCTATCGGGCCTGACAACCCCAACCGGACTGGACGACCAGTATTCAACGGTTGCACAGTACTTCGTTTCGTGACTACACCTTGGTACGGTGTAGTAAGATTTCATAATAAAGGGAATATGATTAAATGTTAAGTATGGTTACCAAGTGCTCAACCACTTAGAATATTTTTATTAAAATGTTTATATATGAAATCTTGTGTTCCATTGTTATAACGCTGCTAGCATCAAACCTATATATCTCACCAACTTTATGTTGACGTTTTAAAGCATGTTATTCTCAGGTATGAATTAAGTCTTCCGCTGTGCATTAGCTCATGTTAAGGATACTACTTGGGACCTTTTAAGCCATGATACAAAGACGTTGCATTCGAGTCATTGGAGTTCAATAGAGAATATAAATAAGTAAATGACAGATTAGGTCATTTGGATATTATGAAATGTTAGACGAAAATGTCAAATATTGATGTAATGATAGTTTGCCTTTTAAGAATAAATGCAACGTTTGTAAAATGTATCATATAGAGGTCAAGTACCTCGCAATGTTATCATATGTTATTGTATTCGTCCCTATGGATTGGGTCGGGTCGTCTCTTGTGGTATCAGAGCGTTGGTCTTAGCGAACCAGGCCTTGCATTAGTGTGTCTAACTGGTAGTTGTTAGGATGCATTAGTGAGTCTGGACTTTGACCGTGTCTACATGTCAAAAGTTTTGCTTATCATATCTAGTCGAAAATCATCTGCTTATCATCCTTAAGAATTGCCTGCTTAGTATTCTTAAGTCTAGACACGTCTTACTGCATTTGGTGCATCGATAGTGTATAGACAAAATTCGTATCCTAGCGTATCTGTTGCTATAGACATTGCCTGACGAATTTCAAAGATTCTCCGTAATTCACGGGATTTTGAGTATTATAAATACATATGTAAATTATGTATTGAAGAATACCAAACCCAACTCCTATAATCTATTCCAAACCAAAAATTCATTTCCCCGACTGTACAAGATGAACTCCGCGTCCAGTTCGAATTCCTCCGACTCCGACAGCTACGCTGATATGGATTTCCATTCGGGCTCCGAAGGCAGCGTCACTGGAATGGATCAACCAATTTCTCATCATCTATTCTGGATGAATTGGGGATGGGTTCGTAGTATACTAAATTATTGGAGACAAGAAGAAGGTGATCCCTTTCACCCACCGAATTGCCCCATTGGCGACGAACCTGAAGCACTTACCGGCGAACCTGTTCGAGAAACCATTTTCTCTCTCATTTCTCGAGTATCTCGTCACGATTATATCCTATCCCATATTTCGGATCTTGTTCATTCGCTCACTCCAACCGCCAATCATCCTGGTGTACTAGCAGAAATTAACGAACTTCGCGCTCGTGTGACGGCTTTGGAGAACACGGTGCGAAGGTTACAAACACCAGCAGCAGCACCAGTAGCATAACCAGTACTGTTAACAACATCAACCTCGCAATCTTCAGTACCAGTAGCATCATCGACGTCAACGACATCATCAGCATCAACACCAACCGTATCATTACCACCACCAACAATCACATCCGCACCACGTACCTCAACATCATCATCTGAACTTCAAATATGATCTTTGTTCTACATATCATTCTACACCGATTACCTCTTCTTTACGTATCGTTCTTCGTTCGACATGACGATTATGTAATCTCTAATGTTTTGGAGATTATGTAATCTAGTAATAACGATAAATCAAATGAGTTGAATATTTTATTGACTCATTAAATTCATAGTTACCTCTGAAGAAAATATATATGCAAATATATTTTCATAAAGATTGTAATTAAAAATTTCATTCGTACAAACTGTTAATGATGAAAATATTTTAACGGGTGGGTAGTACCCAAGGAATATTTAGAATTCACATTAACAAGTTACACTGTACATTCTTCGAATCTGATTCAACGATCATTTATTATCCTACTTACAATTACCGATATACGTATCCGTTCACCCCAGATTAACCATTTCCATTTAAATTTCATATTTGGATTTTTACCTATCCGAATCCAACAAGTGGCATAATGAAGAAACATTGGCAAAATAAAAATTGTTAGAAACAGATGAATTAATTAATTGAAATTGTGATAGGATTACACGCTAACTGTTCCGGCTAACTGTTCCCAGCTAACTAATTAATATTTAATTTATCGCAATTTACATTCTTGCAATTTTAATTTCTGTACTTTACATACCGTCGGGACACATGTACAACAACACGTCGGATTAATTCTGAGACAACACGTTGTATAATGGGTCATGATATATATTTATTTATTTTACGCATTTTAAATAACGGGACACGTATACAAGGTTTCAACTTATCATATTGATCCATCTATATATATATTTCGGAACAACCATAGACACTCTATATGTGAAGGTGGGAGTTGGCTATACAGGGTCGGAGTTGATTCCAAAATATATATATACTTTGAGTTGTGATCGACACCGAGACCAGTACACGGGTCACGATACGTATTAAGTAATTCGAATATTATATATTTAGTTCATATATGAATTTATTGAACCATTGGACAATCGGACTATTGGACTGCTAACTTTGGACAATTAAAAATGAGTTAAAATGATGATTATTACATATGAAACTAAACAATCCTTCAAGTTTGCCACTTGATTCTATTTTAAACCTCATTTGTATCTTGACGATTACAATTCGCATTCACAACTTTTCATGATTCTTGAAAACATCTCGATCGAGAAGTTCAACCAGCCGCACTTCGTCTACGGAATAAAGATTTATGCATACAGTTATGCACCTAAAAATTTTTGAACTCGAAGTTATAGTTAAAACGTATCCGCATCGAATTCCTTATCATCCATTAGCAAAAACAATCACGCGATTCCTTTTCAATTAACTAATTTTGTCACAGCTCCACTTCGATATCTCAGTAAGCCTACTCTTATTACAATCTCGATATATATATGTACGTTGTTCTTTCGCCATCGTTACCGGAGAACCTTTTATATTCCATCATATTACCATCAGCGTTTAATCATCTAAAAATACAATTCTCCTTAAACCATCTTGGTTTGATAACCAATGACCCAGATCCGATAACTTTGAAAATACTGACGAAGCAGCATGTTGTAGAAGGTCATAATGACCAAATGTTGATGATAAAAGAAGGAAGTGTTAGGAACGCTCGATAGAAAATTGGTACTGAAAACCGGATTGAACAAACCATGAAGGAGACTCTGAACAAGTTACAAGGACTAAACTTGTACATAAAGAATTATGACGATTCTGTAGCAAACACCTTGCTTCTGAATCTAAACCCTTACGGGTCAATCTTCATCATCATCCTTCGACATTAGAAATTCCAAGATATTATCATATCTTTCATTATAAATATCCTCAATATTTCTGAAGATATTTTCACCACTATCCTTATCTGAAATCATTTATCTCTCTGTAATATCTGCGTTACAATATAAAGGAAACTATGTTAGTTTCTAAATCCTTCAAGTTTAAAATAGGAATGTTCTGAAGCAGTGTTGGGAACTGATGCATGAACTAGTATAATATAATGAAACTTGATCAACTTCATTATATTACAGTAAGTCATGTTAAGTTTCTAATGGAATATGATGATTCACAGTACCGTCATCATGTGCCATGTTACACGACTTTTACATTCTATCCAATTCCGAAACATATTAAGAACAAATCATCTTGATAGTTCTATTTTCCTGGATATTCTGGTAATTTGACAAATCAAAATCGTGCCATTACCATTCCTTTCTTAGAGCATTAGCTATGTTCATTCCGAATTTTATACCTACGAATTTCGAACTATTGATCGCTTGACTCAAGGACGGGAAGAAGAAACGAAGGGACAAAGTCCCAAAATAGAAATTGGGGTATAGATTACAGCAAATAGGAGAGAGTATTAACTATGGATGACAATGATTATGGAAAACAGAAGCAGGAGCATCGAAATATAAGGAAAGATATCAAACCCAATAACCACCCAGAAACTACAAACCGTGTGTATCAATACGTATGGCGACGTAAAGACACGGGAGAATTAGAAACATTATAATTCCAAGAAAATCATAAAAGTGAATAGATTCTTCTAGCGGTAGATGAAAGAGAAGAATGAAAGATATGAAAGTTAGAAGTATAACAAAAATCAGAACGGGATGAAGCATTTTAAAGGATACCTTAAGGTATGAATTAGAGGAGGAAGAGTAAGAGATGTGAGGTATGGAAGTAAGAAAGGGAAGGAGGTGGATTTATAGTGAAATATCCGACAAAGAAATCGAAACAGATTATCGCATTAAATCAAAGGAGATCCTGTTTTCTAAATCATCGAAGAACCAAATCTTATTACATAAGATTTTCTTTAAATCCCTTAAATTCTGGAAATCAATCCTAATCTCGACATCGGTTAAAACAATTCTATATTCACTCATTTCATTCTTTTGTGATACCTTCACTCGTGCGCTTCACATGACCGAATCGTTTTATCCATATCTTCCAATAATGATAAAACTCTATTAATACCTCATATTCGTCATGAAAACATTCCTATTGTTATTTATGACAACCTCTACCAAATTTCGGGACGAAATTTCTTTAACGGGTGGGTACTGTAACGACCCGGATTTTTCCGATCGTTTTACACTTATAAGATTAATATTTACATAAATTAAAACTTACCAACATGATAAGCAATCTAAATTGTTGAGATTTATGATTTTGAAAAGAGTTTTACATAACGTTTAACCGTCTAGTTTGACCGATGATATCACGAACTATACAATATATGTTAATTATACGTTTGTGTATATATATGTATATATACATATTTAACATGATTTAAGGATGTTTAAATATCTCATTTTGTATTAATAACAATAAGTTATAAGTATATTTTGAAACTACTAACTTAAGCTTTCAAAACGATAACTATACGTAACGTTATTTGACATAAATACTTACGACCTATAATGTTTATACATATATCGTATATATAATGTATTTAATCACTTTTAAAGACTTAAATACATAAAACAATATAAGTATATTCACAAAAGATAGCTATATTTGAATCCTCATTCCATTTTTCACAAGATTTCTATACGTATATCTAGAGTATATGTACTCGTATCATACCTAGCTTCTATACGTATTTACTATTGGTATATACACATCAAATCACCACCAACCAGCCCTTGTTCATGCCTTATGTATAAGGTAACTACTTTTGTTATTTAGTATGACAATTTCACATGATTAAAAAATCTTTTCACAAAATTACAAATTTATACACCTTTTACACCACCATAAATACATGCATCCATTTTCAATTTTTGGAACATCATTTCTCTAGCTAAACACACACACTTACTAGCCTCATGTCTCTCTAAGAACTCCAGCAAAAATCCTCTCAAGAATCACCTTAAACACCACCATAAAAAGATCAACAAAAACACTACAAAAATACAACTTTCAATTCAAGTTTATGTCTTAAGTTGCTTCCAATCTTTCATCCAATTTCATCACTCTTTTGGTTCTAGGTTTTTACTCCTCTTTTACAGCAATCTTGTCCAAGTAACTTGAGGTAGTAACTTTGTTCATAACCTTATTCGATTCATATATATATAGCTATCTTATTGTATGGTATACAATTTTAACAACAAAAACATAGTTTGAATGATTTCAAACTTGTTTGCAAACTAAATAGATCCTTCTAACTTAACTTTTAAAATACTTCAAGACCTGTAATATAACTTAAATATATGCTAATTTAACAAGGTATAACTTGGTTTTTCAAAGAATACCTTAAAAAAACTGTTTTTATGACGTCGGAGTGCAACCGGGGGCTGTTTTGGGTTGGATAATTAAAAACCATCTTGAACTTTGAATTGGAGGTTTATATTCTGGAAAAATGATATTTCTTATGAATATGTTAACACATAAAAATTTCATGATTTAATTCATAGTATAAGTATTTTTAGAAAAATGGTCATTAAATGATGTTTTTGTAACAAAAATGATTAACTTCATAAGTTTCACCAAAATTTGACCTATGACCTATGATTTAGAATACAAACTAAGGTATTTACAGTTCATATTCTTAAAGAGGGACTCGATCCAAGGAAGTGGAAAGTTGAATCAACTAAAACGGAGTTGTAACGAAGAAATTATGACCAAAACAAAATCGGATATCCAAGACTAGTTTAGCCACGAAAATAATTGGAGAAAATTAAATAAATCACATCTTCCTAAAGTAACATGATATTTTATACATATGTACTCATAATTTAATTTTATATGGTTCAGGATCACCCGTAAACAATACGAGAAGATTAATCATAAGATCCCATGATTGTACGCAACACGTCATTTGACAACACCGGTACTTTATGTACGCAACACGTCATTTGACAACACCGGTACCATGGGTCAAGATTAATCTCGACCAATACATATACGATGGGGGTTTTATTTATTTCATTGGGGGTTTATTAAACAACTAAATATGAACCATTAAAATTGAATTACTAACATCAGACTGCTAACTACGGACTAAGGAATTATTAAAAGTATTAAAAGTATTATAAGTATATATATGACGATTGTTTAAAAAGAAAAGGTATTGATATATTATATATGGATAGGTTCGTGATATCAATCGGAGACCAAGTCGAAATTACATATCTTCAAGACAAAAGTGAGTATATAGTCCCACTTTTAAACTCTAAATATTTCGGGATGAGAATACATGTATTTTATGTTTTACGCTATGGACACAAGTAACTGAAAAATATATTCTACGTTGAGTTGTACCACTGGCATACTTCCCTGTAGCTTGGTAACTAATATTTACAGCGGTATTGTAAACGCGAATCCTGTTGATAGATCTATCGGGCCTGACAACCCCAACCGGACTGGACGACCAGTATTCAACGGTTGCACAGTACTTCGTTTCGTGACTACACCTTGGTACGGTGTAGTAAGATTTCATAATAAAGGGAATATGCGACGTGATTAAATGTTAAGTATGGTTACCAAGTGCTCAACCACTTAGAATATTTTTATTAAAATGTTTATATATGAAATCTTGTGTTCCATTGTTATAACGCTGCTAGCATCAAACCTATATATCTCACCAACTTTATGTTGACGTTTTAAAGCATGTTATTCTCAGGTATGAATTAAGTCTTCCGCTGTGCATTAGCTCATGTTAAGGATACTACTTGGGACCTTTTAAGCCATGATACAAAGACGTTGCATTCGAGTCATTGGAGTTCAATAGAGAATATAAATAAGTAAATGACAGATTAGGTCATTTGGATATTATGAAATGTTAGACGAAAATGTCAAATATTGATGTAATGATAGTTTGCCTTTTAAGAATAAATGCAACGTTTGTAAAATGTATCATATAGAGGTCAAGTACCTCGCAATGTTATCATATGTTATTGTATTCGTCCCTATGGATTGGGTCGGGTCGTCTCTTGTGGTATCAGAGCGTTGGTCTTAGCGAACCAGGCCTTGCATTAGTGTGTCTAACTGGTAGTTGTTAGGATGCATTAGTGAGTCTGGACTTTGACCGTGTCTACATGTCAAAAGTTTTGCTTATCATATCTAGTCGAAAATCATCTGCTTATCATCCTTAAGAATTGCCTGCTTAGTATTCTTAAGTCTAGACACGTCTTACTGCATTTGGTGCATCGATAGTGTATAGACAAAATTCGTATCCTAGCGTATCTGTTGCTATAGACATTGCCTGACGAATTTCAAAGATTCTCCGTAATTCACGGGATTTTGAGTATTATAAATACATATGTAAATTATGTATTGAAGAATACCAAACCCAACTCCTATAATCTATTCCAAACCAAAAATTCATTTCCCCGACTGTACAAGATGAACTCCGCGTCCAGTTCGAATTCCTCCGACTCCGACAGCTACGCTGATATGGATTTCCATTCGGGCTCCGAAGGCAGCGTCACTGGAATGGATCAACCAATTTCTCATCATCTATTCTGGATGAATTGGGGATGGGTTCGTAGTATACTAAATTATTGGAGACAAGAAGAAGGTGATCCCTTTCACCCACCGAATTGCCCCATTGGCGACGAACCTGAAGCACTTACCGGCGAACCTGTTCGAGAAACCATTTTCTCTCTCATTTCTCGAGTATCTCGTCACGATTATATCCTATCCCATATTTCGGATCTTGTTCATTCGCTCACTCCAACCGCCAATCATCCTGGTGTACTAGCAGAAATTAACGAACTTCGCGCTCGTGTGACGGCTTTGGAGAACACGGTGCGAAGGTTACAAACACCAGCAGCAGCACCAGTAGCATAACCAGTACTGTTAACAACATCAACCTCGCAATCTTCAGTACCAGTAGCATCATCGACGTCAACGACATCATCAGCATCAACACCAACCGTATCATTACCACCACCAACAATCACATCCGCACCACGTACCTCAACATCATCATCTGAACTTCAAATATGATCTTTGTTCTACATATCATTCTACACCGATTACCTCTTCTTTACGTATCGTTCTTCGTTCGACATGACGATTATGTAATCTCTAATGTTTTGGAGATTATGTAATCTAGTAATAACGATAAATCAAATGAGTTGAATATTTTATTGACTCATTAAATTCATAGTTACCTCTGAAGAAAATATATATGCAAATATATTTTCATAAAGATTGTAATTAAAAATTTCATTCGTACAAACTGTTAATGATGAAAATATTTTAACGGGTGGGTAGTACCCAAGGAATATTTAGAATTCACATTAACAAGTTACACTGTACATTCTTCGAATCTGATTCAACGATCATTTATTATCCTACTTACAATTACCGATATACGTATCCGTTCACCCCAGATTAACCATTTCCATTTAAATTTCATATTTGGATTTTTACCTATCCGAATCCAACAAGTGGCATAATGAAGAAACATTGGCAAAATAAAAATTGTTAGAAACAGATGAATTAATTAATTGAAATTGTGATAGGATTACACGCTAACTGTTCCGGCTAACTGTTCCCAGCTAACTAATTAATATTTAATTTATCGCAATTTACATTCTTGCAATTTTAATTTCTGTACTTTACATACCGTCGGGACACATGTACAACAACACGTCGGATTAATTCTGAGACAACACGTTGTATAATGGGTCATGATATATATTTATTTATTTTACGCATTTTAAATAACGGGACACGTATACAAGGTTTCAACTTATCATATTGATCCATCTATATATATATTTCGGAACAACCATAGACACTCTATATGTGAAGGTGGGAGTTGGCTATACAGGGTCGGAGTTGATTCCAAAATATATATATACTTTGAGTTGTGATCGACACCGAGACCAGTACACGGGTCACGATACGTATTAAGTAATTCGAATATTATATATTTAGTTCATATATGAATTTATTGAACCATTGGACAATCGGACTATTGGACTGCTAACTTTGGACAATTAAAAATGAGTTAAAATGATGATTATTACATATGAAACTAAACAATCCTTCAAGTTTGCCACTTGATTCTATTTTAAACCTCATTTGTATCTTGACGATTACAATTCGCATTCACAACTTTTCATGATTCTTGAAAACATCTCGATCGAGAAGTTCAACCAGCCGCACTTCGTCTACGGAATAAAGATTTATGCATACAGTTATGCACCTAAAAATTTTTGAACTCGAAGTTATAGTTAAAACGTATCCGCATCGAATTCCTTATCATCCATTAGCAAAAACAATCACGCGATTCCTTTTCAATTAACTAATTTTGTCACAGCTCCACTTCGATATCTCAGTAAGACTACTCTTATTACAATCTCGATATATATATGTACGTTGTTCTTTCGCCATCGTTACCGGAGAACCTTTTATATTCCATCATATTACCATCAGCGTTTAATCATCTAAAAATACAATTCTCCTTAAACCATCTTGGTTTGATAACCAATGACCCAGATCCGATAACTTTGAAAATACTGACGAATATTGGACTTCGTGATTTAGAAAAAGCGGCTAACATGCAACATAAAGAAGCATGTTATGCTTACGGATTAGTAATGTTCGCTTCTCACCAAAGTGAGAACAAGAACATCGGGCTACAACTATTAAACAAAATGTTTCCACAAGTGACAGAGTCGGTAATTGGGGTAAGAATTGAGGTTTTTAGATTATTACTGGACTGTTGGACATTACGTAACCCTCGTCCCTTTGATGACGTTACAACACGCTGTCTTATCAACGGCCATAACGGTTATGTTCCACAAGACCAAGGATGGGAAGTAGTCCTAGTAAAACCAGAATGCATGACTTGTTTATGGACGTATGAATTACGTGTTTTTATTGCCTTTGCTGAACGACTTGTGTACTAGCTAGAATTATCTTCACAACTATCTTGTATCAAAGTTATTGTGTGCTATATTTCATGCTTTATGTAAAATAAGCGGTATTGTAAGTTTGTAAAATATTGTATAAAAGTTTGAACGCGAAATATTATTATAATCAGTTTTTCATATAGAATTGTAGTAGTTGAATTGTATATTAGCTACTAAGTATGAACTTAACGGGTAGGTACTACCCGAATTTAAACTTATAAAACGCTAATATGAAGAAAAAGCTTTTATAAATGAGTTCATATTATGCTACGAAATACTATTAACTACTCTTAATATTCTGTATGATTAACTTGTTCCATTTGACTATTTTGAAGGAAATGGCACCGACTACTCGACACACCGTGAATATGAATGAAGAGGAATTCCGTACTTTTCTAGCTTCAAACATAGCCGCAGTACAGGCTGCGCTACATACCAAAAATAACCTTGGATCTAGCAGTACAGGAAATCGTGTAGGATGCACCTACAAAGAATTCACTACCTGCAAACCTTTGGAATTCGATGGAACCGAAGGACCGATCGGATTGAAACGGTGAACCGAGAAGGTCGAATCGGTGTTTGCCATAAGTAAGTGTACTGAAGAGGACAAAGTGAAGTACGCTACGCATACCTTCATAGGTTCTGCATTAACATGGTGGAATACCTATCTAGAGCAAGTGGGACAAGACGATGCGTACGCACTACCGTGGTCAGCATTCAAGCACTTGATGAACGAGAAGTACCGTCCCAGAACCGAGGTCAATAAGCTCAAGACAGAACTTAGAGGGTTACGAACCCAAGGATTTGATATTACCACGTACGAAAGACGATTCACAGAATTGTGCCTATTGTGTCCGGGAGCATTCGAAGATGAGGAAGAGAAGATCGACGCATTTGTGAAAGGATTATCGGAAAGAATCCAAGAAGATATAAGTTCACACGAGCCCGCCTCTATACAACAGGCATGTAGAATGGCTCACAAAATAGTGAACCAGATTGAAGAAAGAATTAAAGAACAGACTGCTGAAGAGGCCAATGTGAAGCAAGTCAAAAGAAAGTGGGAGGAAAACGGTGATAAGAATCACCAATACAACAACAACAGCAATTACAACAATAATCGCAACAATTATCCCAACAATCGCAACATCAATCGCAACTACAACAAACGGCCCAACAACAACAACAACAACAACAACAGCAACAGCAACTACAACAATCATCCCAACAATAATAATAACCGCAACAACAACAACAATCAGAAGCAGCTATGCCAAAGGTGTGAAAAGTATCACTCGGGGTTCTGCACCAAATTTTGCAACAAGTGTAAAAGAAATGGTCATAGCGCGGCGAAGTGTGAGGTCTACGGACCAGGGGTTAATAGAACGAAAGGAACAAATGGTGTCAGAACGAGTAATGGCGGAGCAAGTAGTGTCGGAGCAAGTTATGCCAATGTAGTTTGTTATAAATGTGGAAAACTGGGCCACATTATTAGAAATTGCCCGAACCAGGAGAACACGAATGGACAAGGCCGCGGAAGAGTTTTCAATATTAATGCGGCAGAGGCACAGGAAGACCCGGAGCTTGTTACGGGTACGTTTCTTATTGAAAATAAATCTGCTTACGTTTTATTTGATTCGGGTGCGGATAGAAGCTATATGAGTAGAGATTTTTGTGCTAAATTAAGTTGTCCATTGACGCCTTTGGATAGTAAATTTTTACTCGAATTAGCAAATGGTAAATTAATTTCAGCAGATAATATATGTCGGAATCGAGAAATTAAACTGGTTAGCGAAACATTTAAGATTGATTTGATACCAGTAGAGTTAGGGAGTTTTGATGTGATAATCGGTATGGACTGGTTGAAAGAAGTGAAAGCAGAGATCGTCTGTTACAAAAATGCAATTCGCATTATACGAGAAAAAGGAAAACCCTTAATGGTGTACGGAGAAAAGGGCAACACGAAGCTACATCTTATTAGTAATTTGAAGGCACAAAAACTAATAAGAAAAGGTTGCTATGCTGTTCTAGCACACGTCGAGAAAGTAGAAACTGAAGAAAAGAGCATCAATGATGTTCCCATTGCAAAAGAATTTCCCGATGTATTTCCGAAAGAATTACCGGGATTACCCCCACATCGATCCGTTGAATTTCAAATAGATCTTGTACCAGGAGCTGCACCAATAGCTCGTGCTCCTTACAGACTCGCACCCAGGGAGATGAAAGAACTGCAAAGCCAATTACAAGAACTTTTAGAGCGTGGTTTCATTCGACCAAGCACATCACCATGGGGAGCTCCTGTTTTGTTTGTCAAGAAGAAAGATGGTACATTCAGGTTGTGTATCGACTACCGAGAGTTGAACAAACTTACCATCAAGAACCGCTACCCACTACCGAGAATCGACGACTTATTTGATCAACTACAAGGCTCGTCTGTTTATTCAAAGATTGACTTATGTTCCGGGTATCATCAAATGCGGGTGAAAGAAGATGATATTCCAAAGACTGCTTTCAGAACACGTTACGGTCATTACGAGTTTATGGTCATGCCGTTTGGTTTAACTAATGCACCAGCTGTGTTCATGGACCTTATAAACTGAGTGTGTGGACCATACCTTGACAAGTTTGTCATTGTTTTCATTGATGACATACTTATTTACTCAAAGAATGACCAAGAACACGGTGAACATTTGAGAAAGGTGTTAGAAGTATTGAGGAAGGAAGAATTGTACGCTAAGTTTTCAAAGTGTGCATTTTGGTTGGAAGAAGTTCAATTCCTCGGTCACATAGTGAACAAAGAAGGTATTAAGGTGGATCCGGCAAAGATAGAAACTGTTGAAAAGTGGGAAACCCCGAAAACTCCGAAACACATACGCCAGTTTTTAGGACTAGCTGGTTACTACAGAAGGTTCATCCAAGACTTTTCCAGAATAGCAAAACCCTTGACTGCATTAACGCATAAAGGGAAGAAATTTGAATGGAAGGATGAACAAGAGAAAGCGTTTCAGTTATTGAAGAAAAAGCTAACTACGGCACCTATATTGTCATTGCCTGAAGGGAATGATGATTTTGTGATTTATTGTGACGCATCAAAGCAAGGTCTCGGTTGTGTATTAATGCAACGAACGAAGGTGATTGCTTATGCCTCTAGATAATTGAAGATTCACGAGAAAAATTATACGACGCATGATTTGGAATTAGGCGCGGTTGTTTTTGCATTAAAGACTTGGAGGCACTACTTATATGGGGTCAAAAGTATTATATATACCGACCACAAAAGTCTTCAACACATATTTAATCAGAAACAACTGAATATGAGGCAGCGTAGGTGGATTGAATTGTTGAATGATTACGACTTTGAGATTCGTTACCACCCGGGGAAGGCAAATGTGGTAGCCGATGCCTTGAGCAGGAAGGACAGAGAACCCATTCGAGTAAAATCTATGAATATAATGATTCATAATAACCTTACTACTCAAATAAAGGAGGCGCAACAAGGAGTTTTAAAAGTGGGAAATTTAAAGGATGAAATACCCAAAGGATCGGAGAAGCATCTTAATATTCGGGAAGACGGAACCCGGTATAGGGCTGAAAGGATTTGGGTACCAAAATTTGGAGATATGAGAGAAATGGTACTTAGAGAAGCTCATAAAACCAGATACTCAATACATCCTGGAACGGGGAAGATGTACAAGGATCTCAAGAAACATTTTTGGTGGCCGGGTATGAAAGCCGATGTTGCTAAATACGTAGGAGAATGTTTGACGTGTTCTAAGGTCAAAGCTGAGCATCAGAAACCATCAGGTCTACTTCAACAACCCGAAATCCCAGAATGGAAATGGGAAAACATTACCATGGATTTTATCACTAAATTGCCAAGGACTGCAAGTGGTTTTGATACTATTTGGGTAATAGTTGATCGTCTCACCAAATCAGCACACTTCCTGCCAATAAGAGAAGATGACAAGATGGAGAAGTTAGCACGACTGTATTTGAAGGAAGTCGTCTCCAGACATGGAATACCAATCTCTATTATCTCTGATAGGGATGGCAGATTTATTTCAAGATTCTGGCAGACATTACATCAAGCATTAGGAACTCGTCTAGACATGAGTACTGCCTATCATCCACAAACTGATGGGCAGAACGAAAGGATGATACAAATGCTTGAAGACATGCTACGAGCATGTGTTATTGATTTCGGAAACAGTTGGGATCGACATCTACCGTTAGCAGAATTTTCCTACAACAACAGCTACCATTCAAGCATTGAGATGGCGCCGTTTGAAGCACTTTATGGTAGAAAGTGCAGGTCTCCGATTTGTTGGAGTGAAGTGGGGGATAGACAGATTACGGGTCCGGAGATTATACAAGAAACTATCGAGAAGATCATCCAAATTCAACAACGGTTGAAAACCGCCCAAAGTCGACAAAAGAGCTACGCTGACATTAAAAGAAAAGATATAGAATTTGAAATTGGAGAGATGGTCATGCTTAAAGTTGCACCTTGGAAAGGCGTTGTTCGATTTGATAAACGAGGGAAATTAAATCCAAGGTATATTGGACCATTCAAGATTATTGATCGTGTCGGACCAGTAGCTTACCGACTTGAGTTACCTCAACAACTAGCGGCTGTACATAACACTTTCCACGTCTCGAATTTGAAGAAATGTTTTGCTAAAGAAGATCTCACTATTCCGTTAGATGAAATCCAAATCAACGAAAAACTTCAATTCATCGAAGAACCCGTCGAAATAATGGATCGTGAGGTTAAAAGACTTAAGCAAAACAAGATACCAATTGTTAAGGTTCGATGGAATGCTCATAGAGGACCCAAGTTCACCTGGGAGCATGAAGATCAAATGAAGAAGAAATACCCGCATCTATTTCCAGAAGATTCGTCAACACCTTCAACAGCTTAAAATTTCGGGATGAAATTTATTTAACGGGTAGGTACTGTAGTGACCCGAACTTTTCCATGTTTATATATATTAATTGAGATTGATATTTACATGATTAAATGTTTCCAACATGTTAAGCAATCAAACTTGTTAAGACTTGATTAATTGAAATATGTTTCATATAGACAATTGACCACCCAAGTTGACCGGTGATTCACGAACGTTAAAACTTGTAAAAACTATACGATGACATATATATGGTTATATATATAGTTAACATGTTTTTATTATAAGTATGTATCTCATTAGGTATTTTAACAATGAGTTATATACATAAAAATGAGACTATTAATTTAAGAAACTCGAAAACGATATATATAACGATTATCGTTATAACAACGTCTTACTAGGTACATATGAATCATATTAAGATATTGATACACTTGGTTAATTATGTTAAATGATAAGTAAATATATTATTAAGTGTATTAACAATGAAATACATATGTAAAAATAAGACTACTAACTTAATGATTTCGAAACGAGACATATATGTAACGATTATAGTTGTAACGACATTTAACTGTATATACATCATACTGAGATATATTATATATCATAATATCATGATAATATAACAATGTAACATCTCATTTGTTATAATAAACAATGGGTTAACAACATTCAACAAGATCGTTAACCTAAAGGTTTCAAAACAACATTTACATGTAACGACTAACGATGACTTAACGACTCAGTTAAAATGTATATACATGTAGTGTTTTAATATATATTCATACACTTTTGAAAGACTTCAAGACACTTATCAAAATACTTCTACTTAACAAAAATGCTTACAATTACATCCTCGTTCAGTTTCATCAACAATTCTACTCGTATGCACCCGTATTCGTACTCGTACAATACACAGCTTTTAGATGTACGTACTATTGGTATATACACTCCAATGATCAGCTCTTAGCAGCCCATGTGAGTCATCTAACACATGTGGGAACCATCATTTGGCAACTAACATGAAATATCTCATAAAATTACAAAAATATGAGTAATCATTCATGACTTATTTACATGAAAACAAAATTACATATCCTTTATATCTAATCCATACACCAACGACCAAAAACACCTACAAACACTTTCATTCTTCAATTTTCTTCATCTAATTGATCTCTCTCAAGTTCTATCTTCAAGTTCTAAGTGTTCTTCATATATTTTACAAGTTCTAGTTACATAAAATCAAGAATACTTTCAAGTTTGCTAGCTCACTTCCAATCTTTTAAGGTGATCATCCAACCTCAAGAAATCTTTGTTTCTTACAGTAGGTTATCATTCTAATACAAGGTAATAATCATATTCAAACTTTGGTTCAATTTCTATAACTATAACAATCTTATTTCAAGTGATGATCTTACTTGAACTTGTTTTCGTGTCATGATTCTGCTTCAAGAACTTCGAGCCATCCAAGGATCCGTTGAAGCTAGATTCATTTTTATATTTTCCAGTAGGTTTATCCAAGGAACTTAAGGTAGTAATGATGTTCATAACATCATTCGATTCATACATATAAAGCTATCTTATTCGAAGGTTTAAACTTGTAATCACTAGAACATAGTTTAGTTAATTCTAAACTTGTTCGCAAACAAAAGTTAATCCTTCTAACTTGAATTTTAAAATCAACTAAACACATGTTCTATATCTATATGATATGCTAACTTAATGATTTAAAACCTGGAAACACGAAAAACACCGTAAAATCGGATTTACGCCGTCGTAGTAACACCGCGGGCTGTTTTGGGTTAGTTAATTAAAAACTATGATAAACTTTGATTTAAAAGTTGTTATTCTGAGAAAATGATTTTTATTATGAACATGAAACTATATCCAAAAATTATGGTTAAACTCAAAGTGGAAGTATGTTTTCTAAAATGGTCATCTAGACGTCGTTCTTTCGACTGAAATGACTACCTTTACAAAAACGACTTGTAACTTATTTTTCCGACTATAAAACTATACTTTTTTCTGTTTAGATTCATAAAATAGAGTTCAATATGAAACCATAGCAATTTTATTCACTCAAAACGGATTTAAAATGAAGAAGTTATGGGTAAAACAAGATTGGATAATTTTTCTCATTTTAGCTACGTGAAAATTGGTAACAAATCTATTCCAACCATAACTTAATCAACTTGTATTGTATATTATGTAATCTTGAGATACCATAGACACGTATACAATGTTTCGACCTATCATGTCGACACATCTATATATATTTCGGAACAACCATAGACACTCTATATGTGAATGTTGGAGTTAGCTATACAGGGTTGAGGTTGATTCCAAAATATATATAGTTTGAGTTGTGATCAATACTGAGATACGTATACACTGGGTCGTGGATTGATTCAAGATAATATTTATCGATTTATTTCTGTACATCTAACTGTGGATAACTAGTTGTAGGTTACTAACGAGGACAGCTGACTTAATAAACTTAAAACATCAAAATATATTAAAAGTATTGTAAATATATTTTGAACATACTTTGATATATATGTATATATTGTTATAGGTTCGTTAATCAACCAGTGGCCAAGTCTTACTTCCCGACGAAGTAAAAATCTGTGAAAGTGAGTTATAGTCCCACTTTTAAAATCTAATATTTTTGGGATGAGAATACATGCAGGTTTTATAAATGATTTACAAAATAGACACAAGTACGTGAAACTACATTCTATGGTTGAATTATCGAAATCGAATATGCCCCTTTTTATTAAGTCTGGTAATCTAAGAATTAGGGAACAGACACCCTAATTGACGCGAATCCTAAAGATAGATCTATTGGGCCTAACAAACCCCATCCAAAGTACCGGATGCTTTAGTACTTCAAAATTTATATCATATCCGAAGGGTGTCCCGAAATGATGGGGATATTCTTATACATGCATCTTGTTAATGTCGGTTACCAGGTGTTCACCATATGAATGATTTTTATCTCTATGTATGGGATGTGTATTGAAATATGAAATCTTGTG
Source organism: Rutidosis leptorrhynchoides (assembly GCF_046630445.1). Lineage (NCBI taxonomy): Eukaryota > Viridiplantae > Streptophyta > Magnoliopsida > Asterales > Asteraceae > Rutidosis > Rutidosis leptorrhynchoides. The sequence goes on from NC_092335.1 coordinate 265,458,126, forward strand.
GTCTATTATTATGATTTGAAATATATAGGTTAAACCTATAACTCACCAACATTTTTGTTGACGTTTTAAGCATGTTTATTCTCAGGTGATTATTAAGAGCTTCCGCTGTCGCATACTTAAATAAGGATGAGATTTGGAGTCCATGCTTGTATGATATTGTGTAAAAACTGCATTCAAGAAACTTATTTTGTTGTAACATATTTGTATTGTAAACCATTATGTAATGGTCGTGTGTAAACAGGATATTTTAGATTATCATTATTTGATAATCTACGTAAAGCTTTTTAAAACCTTTATCTATGAAATAAAGGTTATGGTTTGTTTTAAAAATGAATGCAGTCTTTGAAAAACGTCTCATATAGAGGTCAAAACCTCGCAACGAAATCAATTAATATGGAACGTTTTTAATCAATAAGAACGGGACATTTCAAAATTACCATCTGACGGCGTGTTAATCCAGGTCCCACAGTTAACAGTTACGCCCTCTATATGAGACGTTTAAAGCAATCGCATTTAATTTTATTAAAAATTAACTTACAAAAAAACATAAGTCAATAATCCCAAAATAGAAACACTGTTGTGATGGTAACCACACGCCAACAGTATTTAAACAGTATAAAAGTTTTTAATGCGAAAGTAAATAATGTTCTTTAAAATCAAATGCTCACTCCACGGCCAGTCATGCAGCAAACACATCGGAAGCATACCTCTTAAGGACCTGAGAATAACAACATGCAAAAACAGGTCAACAAATAAAGTTGGTGAATCAACAGGTTTAAAAGTATAACAGTATCTGAAAAACAGTTTAATTTCCTTGACCACGAGATTTTACAAGTACAACACAAAGTCGTAAAACGTTTGCATAATATGAGCACCTGAATACTAGCAATGACCCGAGTATAGAAGCCACTATACCCGCCTTTACCTCCTAAAATGTTATACACTTGTTCAAATGTATTTAATGTTCAAAGTAAATGCACCACAGTTTTTATAGCGGGTGAGGTTGTCAACCTAACGGATCCGTCCATTTAAATTGTCCTTATACCGATGGTATTAAAAGTATTCAAGCTAGAGGCTTTTTGAACAAACTCAATATGCATATATAGTACTCATGTCAATACAAAAGCATTTGAAAATGTAAGTATAACAGCGTGTATTCTCATCCCTGAAAACATGTAAAAAGCAGGACTGTAGACTCACCTTTGAATAAAGCTCGGATTGAAAAGTGGACAATTAACTTGTATGGTTTATAGCCGAGTAATGCAACCTAAGTATACGTATTTAGGTTGGTCAATATATATATCTTAAATAAGTGTGGTTTCATAGTGTACGTTGTCTTATTGCACGACTTCACGCGTTTCAAAGTAAAAGTCAACTATATCATGGAAGTCAAACAAAGTCAACTGAAGTCAAACCAAAAGTCAAACTTGGTCAATGTGGTCAAATAAAGTCAACATCAGTAGGTTCATGTCAAATATTGGTCAACATGTCAAACCTAAGTCAAACAATACGTTTCAGGTCATGAATGATCATTTTCACAATTTCAGTTTATCGTTATGCACAACGTTCGTGAACACGTAGCATACTTAGCACATTATCTCATAGTAAAAAATTAAAGTAAACATGACAAACACCAGATCATAAATATACTTAAAATTGATTCCAAAAAGTCTGGCCAGGGACTCATACGACAATTAAAAGTCAGGAATCAGAAGGGATACATTTGGGGTTTGCCAAGTCAGTTTCTGACCGCGCACTAATTTCATTTTGGCTATAACCGGAGTTAGGAACATGCAATTGATACAAGACCAGTGGACATAGTTCAAAGACAAATCAAAGTAACACATATAAAAAATAAAGCAACTTTTGTTTAGCCAATTTGTACAATTTATTCTTGTAATTTGAACATTCAGTTTTCAGCTCAAATTAGAATTCACATAAAGTATGGCTCTATTGTGCCCAATGCATAAGGTTTCAGAGATTGACATAAACTAACAATATCATGTTAAAATTCATATTCCAGAAGCTTACATGCTTAATCAATAAACACAATCTACAGAGTACAAAACAGTGAGCAAGTTACCGATTCGATTCTCATTTAGTTAGTCACATTCGCACGCGATAATCCGAAGATCTAGATACAATTAGCCTATGATATCTACATGAAAGATGAATTAATTTTTGTCTATATTTCAAATATGCAAATATTTAATCACAGAAGTTAACATATTTTATCATACAAGGTTATTTTCATGCAAGTGCTGTATAAAACTACTTTTACACTAATTCAAGCATATCTCAGGCTATACATAAGCAACAACATGATATCTTAGTCTAAATTGAGTGTTTTTAAATTATATTTCCAGTGGTATAAGTTTCACATGCCAATTCGTTGTCTAAAAATTCCAGATTTCTGATCAAGCAACAAAAACACAACGATAATTCAAATCGACATAACTTAATCATACGGAAACGAAATCAAGCGAATCCAAAGCCTAAACTCAACAGTTTTTTTGCAAGGAATCTGATTATAACATAATAATTAACATTTGAAAAACTTAATTTTTCTGATCAAGCAAAAAAAATTCGTTTTTAAACCCTAGCGCATCAAACAATCAAAATAACGATAACGATTAACACGTACGCGTATAGACTTGAGCAATTGACAACATAACTATGAAACTTTATTAAAATTAGATTTTAAGAATTAGGGTTCATGTAAATATACCTTAAATCTATAAAAGAATTATATCAACGCGTAGAGGAGATCGAGAATTGCAACTTTCGTGTTCAAGGCTTGCTCTAAAAATTGAAAATTGATGGTGGTAGTGGTGATGGTGATCGACGGCCGCAATGGAGAGGGAGGGAGCAAAAAAGTCGACCGTATAAGTGTTTGTGACGGTTTCCAGTAATTGCATGCTACTTTAATTTAACTTAGGGCCTAAACTTAATCTCCTCACTAGTAACAATTAAGCCCAAGACTAAAAATAAAGGGGGAAGTATAGGGGTCGGCCGAATGGCCCATGGGAGTGATTCCCGGGCTCGTGTTTTGCAATTCCGTGTAATCGTGGTCCGTTTTAAGTGTCGTTTAGTCGTACCGAAGGCCCGAAACGCTAACCCGATCGTTAAACGCAACTAAATGCTTAATTTATTAAAAACCCAATAAATTAAATATTTTAAAAAGTTAATAATTAATAAAATTAATTATTAAAATAAACCCAAGCGTTTCGTTGCTCAAAAAGCTATTATCAAAATCGTATCGTTTTTATCGTATTTCATTATCCGAAATATTTATTTTAATTAATATCAACCCATATTAATTATTGTAACCCTCCGAAGATCAAGTATGCATTTATTACACATAAACACATAAAAGTTAAATAATCGCCGTTAAATAAACTAACGGAAGGTTAACGGAAAAATCAGGGTTGTTACAAATGTGGCCCAACAAGTTAAATGTTTGGATTTATAGGATTCGGTTGTTAAGTAATAGGAAAAAAAGCAAGTTGCAGTAGACATACGACCCATCCCTTCATTCTGCTTTTTAAACCCTCATCATTATTATCAAATCGTTATCATCAATCGTCAACAGCAGCTCCAATAGAAAAACAAAGTTGTCGGTTTACATGGTGGGTCTCACAATCCAAAAGAGAAAAAACATACAATTGATGGTAATAGGTATGCGGTGGTGGCTTGAGGATGGTGTACTCGATCAGCATAAACAAATAAAAAGGTGGTTTATGATGGTGTTGTTGTGGTGTTCGATAATGGTGTTTAGTTGGTGTTTGTTTAAAGCGATAACAGTTTATGTGATTGTGTTGATGTTTAGTTGTTGGTTTTATTAAACAAAAGAGAAAACAAAATGAATAATAATAGTTGCCGTGAATTGCAGGAAAAAGAAATAACAAGAGAGAGAAAAGTGAGAGGAGGGTGTTGGAGAAGGAGATGGTGTTTTTCGTCATTCGATCAAAGCAATAATAGTAGCAGTAATGAAGGATAGTAAGGTAAGCAGACTATGGTTTTAAAAAAAATTATAATAGCAATTTTGGTGATGGGTCGAAAAAGAAGCTTCTGCAATATTTCTTATGCTGATGATGTTATCAAATAATAGTAGTAGTTAGTTATTATTGTCAATTGAAAATAGAAACAGAAATATCGGGTGGCTCAATGGCTGTGATGATGGTGACCGGGGTTCGAATAGGAACTGCAGATGTAACAAATAATTCAATGGTGTTTGGGCTTTGGTTTTTCGAAAATAAATAGACCCAACAGTAGTTGTAGTTGTAAGGAGGTGGTGGTTAATGGTTGTTTTAATGGTGGTGGAAAGTGGTGAGAGTTGTTGACTTGTTGCTTCAATTGAAACAGAAAAAAAACTAATAGTAGCAAGTATGATCATATCTGTATCTATAACGGAGTATATATTATCAGGGAGAAAGGTTAGAGATGGGTTGTGAAATTTGATTAAGCAGACAACAGATCGATTTACACAATATTTCTGGTCCCGCAACCCCTGAAATCATGGGGTTCTTCTTTGTTTCTTGGCCACGATCTCAGCATCTTTCTTTCCAGCTCACAATCCACTTCCTTCTTTGTCGACAAAAGATCACAAGAAATAAAATAAATGGACAGTTGATAGGGATACATAACAGATTTGATTTATTTACTTGTTTTTATTTTTAAGATTATTAATAATGATAATAGTAATTATAAATGATAATAATTATTAATAATAGTATTAATAATGATATCAATAATAATAATAATAATATTAGTATAACAAATTAATATTAATGAAGTATTATAAATTTCTAAGTGTATAGAAATTATGTGTATATACTATATATAATATCTTACAATTGTATTGCATATATGTAAGTATTTGTTTTTAATATCGTCTAAAAAAATAGTATTTCTAAATGTCAAAAATTATAATTACATTTTTATAATATGTTTTATTATATCAAAATTTATTCTATATATATAATTCAATAACTAAATCGTATAATATATTTTATTAACGCTTTCAGGTTATAATATATATATATGTATTATATATATACATATTCATTTACAAACAGTTGTTCGTGAATCGTCGGGATAGACGAAGTCAAATGAATGTACGAAAATAGTTCAAAAATTTTGAGATGCAACATAACGGACTTTACTTTTCATGTCAGAATTATGAAATCGTATCGAGAGTTTGGTTCAAAATTAGTCAAAATTTTACGGGTCGTCACATCAGCCATCATCAATTCTAGATGAATTGGGGATGGATTCGTAATCGACTTAATCAATGGAGATGAGAAGAGGGTGATCCTTTTCACCAACCGAATTCATCTCTTGGTGAAGAACCTGAAGCACTTACCGGCAAACCTGTCCGAAACACCATATTCACCCTCATTGCCAGGATATTTCACAACAATTATATGATATCCCAAATTTTGAACCTTATTCATTCGCTAGTTCCGACCGACAATCATCCAGGAATAATAGAAGAAGTCAACGAACTTCGCGATCGAGTAATCAATTTGGAGAATATGGTGCAAAACTTACCAGCTTCAACAACATCACCAGCATCAACAGTACCACCAGCAATAACACAAACCACAACAACACACGCCTCAACATCACAATCTGTACCTCGAGCATAATAATCGTTCTTCATGATGTTCTACATAATTTATCTTCGTTAGACATGGTGATTATGTAATCTCTAATGTTTTAAAGATTATATATTCTTGTTCTAACGATAAATCAAATGAGTCTAATATCGTATTGACTCATTAAGTTCATGATTACATCTGAAGAAAATATATATGTAAGTATATTTTCATAAAGATTGTAATAAAAATTCTTTTGTACAAACCGTTAATGGTGAAAATATTTTAACGGCTAGGTAATACCCGAGGAATATTTAGATTTCACATTAATAAGTTACACTGTACATTCTTCGAATTTGATTTAACAGTCATTTACTATCCTACTTACATCCACAGATATACGTATCCTTTCACCGTAAAATAACCATTTTCATTCAATTTCACATTTAGATTTTGACCTATCAGAATTTAACAAGTGGCATAATGAAGAAAATATTGGACAAAATAAAATTTGTTAGAAACAAACAAATTAACTATGAAAAATTTTGTTAAGAATCCACGCTAACGAAATCCTAGCTAACTGTTCCTAGCTAACTGTTAATTCCTTATTACATTTTATTTATCGCAATTTATTTATCACAATTTATTTATCGCAATTTTAATTCTCGCAATTTTATTTATTGTCATTTAATTTCTGTTATTTATTTTACGCACTTTAAATATCATCGGGACACATATGCAATGTTTTAACATATCATATCGACGTCATCTATATATATTATTTAGAATAACCATAGACACTCTATATGCGGTAATGCTCGAGTTAGCTATACAGGGTTGAGGTTGATTCTCAAATAATATATATACTTTGAGTTATGATCGAGTCTGAGACTTGTATACAATGGGTCACGACACGTATTAATTAATTCAAATATTATATATTAAACTATATATGAATTATTGAACTACTAACTTTGGACTACTAACATTGGACAATTAAAAGGAATTAAAATATTGATTATAATATATGAAACTAATCATTTCTTCAAGTTTGCCACTTGATCTCATCTTAAACCTCAGTTGTATCTTGACGATTACAATCTGCGTTCAAACCTTTCATGATTCTTGAAAACACCTCAACCGAGAGGATGATACTACCACAGGTTATCTACAGTCATGCACCTAGAAAACTCTTCGAACCTAAGTAGATGTTTAAAACGAATTTATGATCCTTTTGCATAGTTATTATCGATAATAACATTTCAATCCCTCTCCAAATTAGCCAATTTTGTCACAGCTCCAGCAAATCAACTTCGACTTTCATTCGAATTAGCATTATTATAACCTCGATATATAAGTTTGCCCTTCATCGTCGTTACCGGAGAACAGTTTATATCCCATCACATTAGTAGTAAACTTACCAGCAACTTCATTACTCATTGACTTAAGTCTCTCCGAAAAACCATGATAGGTGATTATTAAAACCCTATCAACTTCATTACCGAGAAGCAGCAATCAGTAGTTCGAATCTCGCCGCGTTTCTACATCAACAGTTATATGTATACATATAACATTTATCTCTTAGAATTATGATCTTCCATTCTGAAATTCTAAAAAGCACCCAGTCTACTAATCAATACTCTAAAAATTTTGAAAAAAAAAAACCTGATGAAGCAGTGAAAACTGAAGACTGCCTTAACAGTCAAAAGTTTGATAATAAAGTATGGAGTGTAGGAAACACTTAATGGAAAATCTGTACTGGAAAATGGATTGAGCAAACCATGAAGGAGGCTATGGACAAATCACAAAGATTAAACCTACCTTCAAAGAATCCAAATGATTCAGTATCTGCTGAAGTCATTAATGAATACCTTGCTCCTGACTCTACACTGTTACGGACAAATCTTCATCATCATCCATCGATATTAGAAATTCTAAGATATCATCATATCTTTCATTATGAATATCCTCGATATTTCTGAAGATATTTTCATAACTATTCTTATCTAAAATCATATATCTCTTCGCGCTATCTGCGTTACATCATAAAGGAAACTGTTTTAGTTTCTAAATTCTGAAAAATTCGAATCTAAAATATGAATGTTTTTGAAGTAGTGTTGGGAACTAATGCATGAGTTAGTATAATATAATGACACTTGATCAACGTAATTGTATTACAGTAAGTCATATTGAGTTTCTAATGGAACGTGATGATTCACAAATCATAACGTCATCATGTGCCATGTTACACGACTCGTACATTCTATCTAATTTATAAACAAATCAAGAACATAGTTTCTTGATAATTCTATCTTTTCCAGTGACTCCTGATAATTTGGCAAATGTTTTGGAAATATGAATTGAAGTATAAAAGATGAGCGTTGAGAAAATAATGGAACGAAAGAAGTTCATTTATAGTGAAATATTAGACAAAGCAATCAAAACAGATTATCGCATTTAATCAAAGCGGATCTTAACTTCCTTAATTACCAAAGAACCAAATCTTATTACGAAGATTTTCTTTAAATTCCTTGAATTCCGAAAATCAACCATGACTAAGTCAAAAGTTAAGACGAATCTCTATTTATTTATTTCAAACTTTTGCGATAGCTTCGCTTATAGTCTTCGAGTAATCGAATTATCTTATCCATATTACTCAGCAGTAATAAAACTCTATTTATCAACTCATATTCATCATGAAAATATATTTATTGTCAGCCATGATGATCCCAATCAAATTTCGGGATGAAATTTCTTTAACGGGTAGGTCTGTGACGACCCGGAAATTTTTGACCAAATTTAAACTTAATCTTTATATGTTTCCGACACGATAAGCAAAGTCTGTAATGTTGAGTCTCGAAAACTTTGGAACTATGTTCATATATTCAATTGACCTTTTGACTAGTTTTGACAATTCACGAACCTATAATTGTAAACAGAAATGTAAATATAAATAATTATATATGTAAATATGTAAATAATTATATTAAATATATTAACAAACTATTATGTAATTTAGTGACTATGAAAGATAACTTTAACAAACTAAAATTTGTTATTTTGAATACATAGAGTATATTAGATATAAACGGCTTCAAACTATTTTTTTATATATAATACTAAAACATATAATTATATATAGATATATTAATATAACTAAATGAATAAATATTAATTATTTTCAATGTATATATATATAAAATAGATATATAACATATAATTTAAGTTATAATACATATAAACAAAGTATATGTATAAAATAAAAATTAGTATGAAATTTATATAACTACAAACACATAAATATTACATAATTAATAAATGAGATTATGAGATTTCCATTATATGTTTTAATAGATATACAATTGATATAGGTTCGTGAATCCGAGGCCAACCCTACACTTGTTCAATGTCGTCATATGTATTTTTACTACAAAATACTGTATTGTGAGTTCATTTGCTCCCTTTTACTCTTTACATTTTTGGGACTGAGAATACATGCGCCGTTTTTACAAATGCTTTATTAAATTCTTTTGAAATCTATATTTTTGGACTAAGAATACATGAGATGCTTTTATAAATGTTTGACAAGATAGACACAAGCAAAACATTCCTCGAATGAATTATTATGCAGACAGAAGTTCTGTTGATTATGATTGAATTAGTTGGACGTTATAATTGCCACTAATTGTTGTGAATACTTCCCCTGCTTATTATTGCTTGGTAACTTAAGAATTTGAAAACGGGTATGGCCTTAATTCACGCGAATCCTAAAGGTAGCTACTGTGACAATCAGGAAAATTTAGACTAATTTTAAACCAAACTTTCGATACGATTTAATATTTTGACACGATAAGCAAAGTCTGTTATGTTGCGTCTCAAAAATTTTGAACTGTTTCATATATTCAATTGACATTCGACCAGTTCCGACGATTCACGAACAATTAATTGTAACTTGATATGAGTATATGTGTATATGTATATATATATATATATATATATATATATATATATATATATATATATATATATATATATATATATATATATATATATATATATATATAAATTGGAAACATGATTTTAAATATTGTATGTTGTTGTCACTAAAATTTATTGATGTAAAGTAAAATAAAAATATGATATTATAATGATTATTATTTAAAAAGTTTCTATATATATATATATATATATATATATATATATATATATATATATATATATATATATATATATATAGTTTTGAATTCAGTTAGAAAATGATAGTAACACTCAATTATTATTCGATTGATAATAAACAAGTTATGAACGAACTTATGTGATTTTAAAATAAACGGTTAGCCGAAAATGAGTTTTACAAATTATAGACTTATTAAAAATGTATTTAGGAACTATTTGTTGAATTTTAAAATTTCTTATATTTTACTTGGGGTTGGGAGTGAATAATTAATGTAATTTTTAATTAATAGTTAACGATTGAATTTTATACCATAATGACCAAAATAAATAAAGACATTTAAATTGAAAATTTAGGATTTTTCAGAGGACTTTTATACGCTACTGTTTAACAACGGAGCACGAAATAATACCCCTATTAATGGATGTCGATAATAAAATGACAAGTTAGAGGCTGCTAAATATTTTGCACGTTTTATTCTTGTTCTACTTGATCCACTTGCTTATTATTAAATAAAAAGACTACAAAAACTTCTTTATATAAAGGACTGCATCGAATACCTCTGTCCGCATTTACAATTGAATATGAAACTACAATTTATACTAATAACCCACACATAATCTAACTATCTACCCATGAGAACCAATAACCCATGTACTACCTATCCACTACTAAACTAATATATCGGAGTACTTCTAAACTTAACCATCTGTTACCCATTTAATCATGATGGCTACCACCATCATCACCATCACTAAACCGACACCATCTCTCTCTCTCTCTCTCCTTTCTATCCACGTCTAAGAAAAACCACCATGGTTAACAACCATCGAATGGTTTTCATTTCTATTTCTGTTTCGACTCAGAACCGACACCACCACTTTAAACCACCTTGCAAAACTTGAAACACACCCGGTCACCAAGAACAACCATCACAACTAATTCTTTTTGCTTTCTTTTCTTCTCCTCTTCTGTTATTGTTCTGCTGCAGTGTGTTATACCACTCGAACTATCACCACCGCTGTGACAACCCGAAAATTTCCAACCAAATTTAAACTTTCTCTTTATATTATTCTGACACGATAAGCAAAGTTTGTTAAGTTGAATCTCAAGAATTTTAAACTGTGTCCATACATTCATTTAAACCTCGACCAAGTTCCAACGATTCACGAACCATTAAATTGAACGAACATGATTATATATGTATATGTGTATATATTATAACTTGAAAACATTAACAAAGTATTAGACGTATAATACTTTATATAAACATATTTGTTTCAAAATATATTCTAATAGTTATCAACGGAATTAGAAGATAATATCAAATGACTGATTTATCAGATACATTGTGATATGATTACGGGTCTATGTTATGAGGTCCACTGTGATTTAAGAAATCTATTCTTTTGGACAACATTCGGAAAATGGTAAAGTGATTTATAAGTAAGAACGTGGAGTGTAAATAACTTAGATGTTGGATATCGACAAGTTAAATAACCCGACATTTTTCATTAAGATGATTTCATACGTTTATTTAACCTTTGGACTTTATCCCATGCTTCACCAACAGACTATAATTTAAAAACTTGAAACCTATTATGAATATATATGATTCTACTTTTCTAAAACGTTTTATGATATAACGATTTCCATTCTTTTAACCTTTAAACAAAATAATTCTTAAATATATTTATTTTTGGAAAACAAAATTATCATATTTATTTGATTTAGTTTCAAACGTGCAAAAAACGTTTTCAGTTTAAAAAGAACTTTATTATTAAAATGTATATAACTTTTATAAATATCTAGAACCACTTTTCACAACTCATTACACAACCAGTATGATAAAGATAATGATATTTATATTTTATTTTATTAAGTATATATAACGATTTAAATTAATATTATATATATTTATACGCGTATTATACGTACATAGTTTTATACTTTTACTATACTTAAACTTTACCTTTACTTTATTTTTACTTTACTTTAACTTTAATAATTCACTTTAATAATTCATACTTTAATAATTCACTTTAACAATTCATACTTTAATAATTCACTTTAATAATTCATACTTTAATAATTCACTACTTTAATAATTCATACTTTAATAATTCACTTTAATAATTCATACTTTAATAATTTACTTTAATAATTCATACTTTAATAATTCAAAAATCTATTATAAATAGAATTCAATAGGTTTCATTATTTCATAGAAACTTGAAAATATTTTCTCTAAACTCTCTCAATCGATTTACGTATATATATTTACTCCATATTATTTCAAGATATTATTAGTATAAATAAAATATTACGACGGAGTGCTGTCCGAGTGATTTTGAAATTGTTTTTCGAGCGGGATAGAGCTAAGGAAATTATGGGTTATAGCTATGGAGGTTATGGGTATGGTTCGGGAGTATTGCTCGTAAGTCAAACTAGTGTTTATCATCTTCGTTGCGTCTACGTACTTTTCCTGCAATATTGAATCTCAATATTGATACGTGAGTACTCATAATTTAATTTTTATATATTAATAGTGTATCCCTGACTAGTGCTCGAGAATATAGGATTATGCATGCTTGTACTTTTGATATTACCATTAGATAGGATATGTTAAATCATGAATTAGTTACGTATGCGATTGAGATAAGGTATAAGATATGCATGTCGTTGGAAAGCTAGCGAAAAATTAAGAACTTTTCATTTAGATATCAAATGGTTTCGATGAACGGATTTGAAGTTATAGTCAATTGAATTTTTGTATTATTATTAAAAATAATTATTATTATCGTCGTTATTATCGTCGTTCTAGTTTTATATTATTATTACTATTATCATTATCAATAAAAGGAATTATCATTAAAAATTGTTAATTTTATTATTATTACTATCGTTTCTATCGTTAAAGTTATAATTAGTATTATTATTATTATTATTATCTAATTATTATTATTATTATTATTATTATTATTATTATTATTATTATTATCATTATTAATATATATATATATATATCATTATTTAAAAATAGTTATTGTTATTGTTATTATTATTATTATTATTAATTATTATCATTAAAATAGTTATTAGTATTATCGTTAATAATATCATAGTAATTATCATTATTAGTATTATTGTAATTAAAACTAATATTAGTAACACCTAATTATTTTGATTACTATTATTATCATTATTATGAACACGATATAAAAGACGATTAAAAGCTATTAAACGAAACGATTAGGAAATAATGAGTATGATTATCATGATGAAATTAAAATATTATAAGATATTGATTTAGATAAAATTATCATTCTTATTATTTTTATCATTACTATTATTATTAAAAGTATTGTTAGTATTAAAAACTATCATTTTAACAAAAATTATCATTTTAATAGAAATGTCATTATTATTATAAAATAGCATTATTATTACCATTTTAAATAGAATTATTATTATTATTTTAAAGTTAATATTAAAAAGTATCGTAAATATTAAAGTTATCATAATTAGAATTTTCATTTTTTCATAATGTCATTTTTAGTAATTATAAATATTGATATTTTTATTAATAGAATAATAATTATTATTATTACAAAATAATATAACTTTTACTTACTATTATTATAGATAATATTTTATCAAATAAATATGTGATACAAACATATTTTACTACGTGTAATAAAATTACTTTAATAATACCTATCATATTATCTTTATGATATTAAATGAACTCTATAAATTTTATTACTTAATATATATAAAAGTATATTTTATTATATAAATTTTAATATAAAATTTTATTTATTAATAAATGAATTATATTATTTACTCTAATAAATCTTTTAAAAATATTTAAAAATATAAAACGACGATATTTAAACTATATATTAATCATGTATAGATTTTGGACATTATTTTGAGTCAAATTGACTTTTGTTGACCTTTACATATTATTCTCGAGCCTTAGGATTGTGATACACTATGACTTAACCTAATTTGTTAGATAAATATTGACCAACACATAAATATATATAATTAATTTAGGTTCGTGAATCCGAGGCCAACCTTGCACTTGTTCAATGACGTTATATGTATTTTTACTACGAAATACAGTATGGTAAGTTTCATTTGCCTTTTTACCCTTTATATTTTTGGGCTGAGAATACATGCACAATTTTTATAAATATTTTACGAAATAGACACAAGTAATCGAAACTACATTATATGGTTGAATGATCGAAGCCGAATATGCCCCTTTTTGCTTGGTAGCCTAAGAATTAGGGAACATCACTAATTTTGAGAATTAGTGCACGCCTAATTGACACGAATCCTAAAGATAGATCTATTGGGCCTAACGAACCCCATCCAAAGTACCGGATGCTTTAGTACTTCGATGTTATTTTATCATGTCCGAAGGATTTCCCGAAATGATAGGGGATATTCTTATATGCATCTTGTTAATGTCGGTTACCAGGTGTTCAATCCATATGAATGATTTTTGTCTCTATGCATGGGACGTATATTTATGAGAACTGGAAATGAAATTCTTGTGGTCTATTAAACTAATGGAAATGAATGATTATGATAAACTAATGAACTCACCAACCTTTTGGTTGACACTTTAAAGCATGTTTATTCTCAGGTGTTAAAGAAATCTTCCGCTGTACATTTGCTCATTTTAGAGATATTACTTGGAGTCATTCATGGCATATTTTGAAAGACGTTGCATTCGAGTCGCTGAAATTCATCAAGATTATTATTAAGTCAATTATAGTTGGATGTATTATGAAATGGTATGCATGCCGTCAACTTTCGTTGTAAAGAAAGTTTGTCTTTTAGAAATGAATACAATGTTTGTAAAATGTATCATATAGAGGTCAAATACCTCGCGATGAAATCAACTATTGTGAATCGTTTATAATGTATATGAACGAGTCCTTTCAGTTGGTATCAGAGCGGTGGTCTTAGCGAACCAGGTCTGCATTAGTGTGTCTAATTGATAAGTCGTTAGGATGCATTAGTGAGTCTGGACTTCGACCGTGTCTGCATGTCAAAAGTTTTGCTTATCATTTTAGTCAGAAATCATCTGCTTATCATTCTTAGAAAATTACCTGCTTATCATTACTAGTCTAGACACGTCTTGCTACATTAATTGCATGAGTAGTGTATGGACAAAATTCATATCTTAGCATATCTGCTAAATCATATCTTATCGTATCTGTTACTTTAAACTTTACCTGACATATCCCGCAAATTCCTCCGTAATCTACGAAATCTTTTGTTCTATATCTATGGATATTCTATGTAATTAGAATACCATCCAATAACCGAAAATCATTTCATATCGAAAAATCCTTATTCAATCGTACGAAATGGAATTCATCATTAATTCAAGTTCCTCGGATTCCGAAATGGAATTCCACTCCAGCTCTGAAAGCAGTGTGACCGGAATGGATCAACCAATTAACCATCATCTATTCTGGATGAATTGGGGATGGGTTCGTAGCCTCCTCAATCATTGGAGACAAGAAGAAGGTGATCCCTTCCATCTACCCCATTGCCCTCTTGACGAAGAACCTGAAGCACTTACCGGTGAACCAATCCGAAACACCATTTTCTCTCTCATTTCCAGAGTATCTCGTCATGATTATATACTACATCAAATTCTAGATTTTATTTATCCGCTCGTCTGAGCCGACAATCACCCCGGTGTAATAGAAGAAGTCAACGAGCTTCGCGCTCGGGTAGTGGCTTTGGAGAATATGGTGCAAAGATTACAAACACCAGCAGCATAACCAGTACCACCATCATCAACGCCAACAGAACCATTACCACCTCCAACCACAATCGCGTCGTAAACCTCAACTTCACAATCTGTCCCACGAGCATCAACGTCATACGTACCATAGATACCAAGTAGTAGCAACAACAATAACTGACGAAGTATTAATTCATAAATTCATTGGAGAAACATTCCGTGGCGATTATGTAATCTCTAAAGTCTTAGAGATTATCTAATCTAGCCCTAATCATAAATCAGTTAAGCGAATCAAAATGATAGAAGGAAGAGTAGAAACCCTAACAAAAATTGTGTGTGGTTAACAAGCTAAACTTGTTTTACCAACAATATCAATAGTACCATCAGCGTCACCAGCATCGTCAGTGCAGTCAGCATCAGAATCAGCAACACCTATAACATTACAAACTCCGTCAGTTCAAGAATCACTGTGGACATCATTACGAATCAATAACGCGTATATTTTATCAACGAGTTATGAAGAATTAACTCATTCCCTCTGAAGAAATTATATGTATATTATATATATATATATATATATATATATATATATATATATATATATATATATATATATATTGAAATAAAAATAAATCTTTCCGTGCTAAGCTATTGTGTGTGAATCTTAACTACTCGGTTAATTCATATTACAAATATACAATAATGTACGTCCTTCGCCGCAACTTAACCATCGTTAACTATAATCTATGTCTCGATTCAACAAATTCCAATTCATAATAAATCAGGTATATATTTGATTTTACACTTTCATCATCGATGTACCCGAAACTTTTCAGATAACATCATTCGTACTTTGCGAAGTTCACAAGAATTTAACGAAAACCAACATCATGCCTCAACAAATAACGAAGTATTGATTCATAATTTCAATATTATTAAAGAAATACTTATGTAATCTGTAGTGACCCGAACTTTTCCATGTTTATATATATTAATTGAGATTGATATTTACATGATTAAATGTTTCCAACATGTTAAGCAATCAAACTTGTTAAGACTTGATTAATTGAAATATGTTTCATATAGACAATTGACCACCCAAGTTGATCGTGATTCACGAACGTTAAAACTTGTAAAAACTATATGATGACATATATATGGATATATATATATAGTTAACATGATACTATGATAAGAAAACATATCATAAAGTATATTAACAATGAACTACATATGTAAAAACAAGACTACTAACTTAATGATTTTTAAACGAGACATATATGTAACGATTATCGTTGTAAAGACATTTAATGTATATATATCATATTAAGAGATATTCATACATGATAATATCATGATAATATAATAATTTAAAATCTCATTTGATATTATAAACATTGGGTTAACAACATTTAACAAGATCGTTAACCTAAAGGTTTCAAAATAACACTTACATGTAACGACTAACGATGACTTAACGACTCAGTTAAAATGTATATACATGTAGTGTTTTAATATGTATTTATACACTTTTGAAAGACTTCAATACACTTATCAAAATACTTCTACTTAACAAAAATGCTTACAATTACATCCTCGTTCAGTTTCATCAACAATTCTACTCGTATGCACCCGTATTCGTACTCGTACAATACACAGCTTTTAGATGTATGTACTATTGGTATATACACTCTAATGATCAGCTCTTAGCAGCCCATGTGAGTCACCTAACACATGTGGGAACCATCATTTGGCAACTAGCATGAAATATCTCATAAAATTACAAAAATATGAGTAATCATTCATGACTTATTTACATGAAAACAAAATTACATATCCTTTATATCTAATCCATACACCAACGACCAAAAACACCTACAAACACTTTCATTCTTCAATTTTCTTCATCTAATTGATCTCTCTCAAGTTCTATCTTCAAGTTCTAAGTGTTCTTCATAAATTCCAAAAGTTCTAGTTTCATAAAATCAAGAATACTTTCAAGTTTGCTAGCTCACTTCCAATCTTGTAAGGTGATCATCCAACCTCAAGAAATCTTTGTTTCTTACAGTAGGTTATCATCCTAATACAAGGTAATAATCATATTCAAACTTTGGTTCAATTTCTATAACTATAACAATCTTATTTCAAGTGATGATCTTACTTGAACTTGTTTTCGTGTCATGATTCTGCTTCAAGAACTTCGAGCCATCCAAGGATCCATTGAAGCTAGATCCATTTTTCTCTTTTCCAGTAGGTTTATCCAAGGAAATTAAGGTAGTAATGATGTTCATAACATCATTCGATTCATACATATAAAGCTATCTTATTCGAAGGTTTAAACTTGTAATCACTAGAACATAGTTTAGTTAATTCTAAACTTGTTCGCAAACAAAAGTTAATCCTTCTAACTTGACTTTTAAAATCAACTAAACACATGTTCTATATCTATATGATATGCTAACTTAATGATTTAAAACCTGGAAACACGAAAAACACCGTAAAACCGGATTTACGCCGTCGTAGTAACACCGCGGGCTGTTTTGGGTTAGTTAATTAAAAACTATGATAAACTTTGATTTAAAAGTTGTTATTCTGAGAAAATGATTTTTATTATGAACATGAAACTATATCCAAAAATTATGGTTAAACTCAAAGTGGAAGTATGTTTTCTAAAATGGTCATCTAGACGTCGTTCTTTCGACTGAAATGACTACCTTTACAAAAACGACTTGTAACTTATTTTTCCGACTATAAACCTATACTTTTTCTGTTTAGATTCATAAAATAGAGTTCAATATGAAACCATAGCAATTTGATTCACTCAAAACGGATTTAAAATGAAGAAGTTATGGGTAAAACAAGATTGGATAATTTTTCTCATTTTAGCTACGTGAAAATTGGTAACAAATCTATTCCAACCATAACTTAATCAACTTGTATTGTATATTATGTAATCTTGAGATACCATAGACACGTATACAATGTTTCGACCTATCATGTCGACACATCTATATATATTTCGGAACAACCATAGACACTCTATATGTGAATGTTGGAGTTAGCTATACAGGGTTGAGGTTGATTCCAAAATATATATAGTTTGAGTTGTGATCAATACTGAGATACGTATACACTGGGTCGTGGATTGATTCAAGATAATATTTATCGATTTATTTCTGTACATCTAACTGTGGACAACTAGTTATAGGTTACTAACGAGGACAGCTGACTTAATAAACTTAAAACATCAAAATATATTAAAAGTGTTGTAAATATATTTTGAACATACTTTAATATATATGTA
The DNA here is from genome assembly GCF_046630445.1 of Rutidosis leptorrhynchoides. Classification (NCBI taxonomy): domain Eukaryota; kingdom Viridiplantae; phylum Streptophyta; class Magnoliopsida; order Asterales; family Asteraceae; genus Rutidosis; species Rutidosis leptorrhynchoides. The sequence goes on from NC_092335.1 coordinate 265,476,980, forward strand.
TATATTGTTATAGGTTCGTGAATCAACAGTGGCCAAGTCTTACTTCCCGACGAAGTAAAAATCTGTGAAAGTGAGTTATAGTCCCACTTTTAAAATCTAATATTTTTGGGATGAGAATACATGCAGGTTTTATAAATGATTTACAAAATAGACACAAGTACGTGAAACTACATTCTATGGTTGAATTATCGAAATTGAATATGCCCCTTTTTATTAAGTCTGGTAATCTAAGAATTAGGGAACAGACACCCTAATTGACGCGAATCCTAAAGATAGATCTATTGGGCCTAACAAACCCCATCCAAAGTACCGGATGCTTTAGTACTTCGAAATTTATATCATATCCGATGGGTGTCCCGGAATGATGGGGATATTCTTATATATGCATCTTGTTATTGTCGGTTACCAGGTGTTCACCATATGAATGATTTTTATCTCTATGTATGGGATGTGTATTGAAATCTGAAATCTTGTGGTCTATTGTTACGATTTGATATATATAGGTTAAACCTATAACTCACCAACATTTTTGTTGACGTTTAAAGCATGTTTATTCTCAGGTGAATATTAAGAGCTTCCGCTGTTGCATACTAAAATAAGGACAAGATTTGGAGTCCATGTTTGTATGATATTGTGTAAAAACTGCATTCAAGAAACTGATTTCGATGTAACATATTTGTATTGTAAACCATTATGTAATGGTCGTGTGTAAACAGGATATTTTAGATTATCATTATTTGATAATCTACGTAAAGCTTTTTAAACCTTTATTTATGAAATAAAGGTTATGGTTTGTTTTAAAAATGAATGCAGTCTTTGAAAAACGTCTCATATAGAGGTCAAAACCTCGCAACGAAATCAATTAATATGGAACGTTTTTAATCAATAAGAACGGGACATTTCAGTTGGTATCAGAGCGTTGGTCTTAGAGAACCAGAAAATTTGCATTAGTGTGTCTTATCGAGTTTGTTAGGATGCATTAGTGAGTCTGGACTTCGACCGTGTTTTCTTTAAAAATGATTGCTTAACATTTTTGTTGGAAACTATATATTTTTAACATATGAATATTATGTGATATATTAATCTCTTAACGTGTTTGATATTATGTGATAGATGTCTACCTCTAGAACAAGTCCCATTGACTTACCTAATAATAATGAAGAGTCAAATGTAAATTGGAATGATTTGTGGACTGATTCACAAGTTCCCGAAGAGGAACCGGAAGAAGAGTCGGAACCGGAAGAAGAATCGGAACCGGAAGAAGAATCGGAACCGGATGAAGAAATAGAACCGGTGGGGGAAATAATAAAACGGTTAAGTAAAAGAAAATCCTCAACCAACCGACCAAAGTTAATTATGGTCAATGGTGTTTCCGCCAAGGAAGCAAAATATTGGGAGGATTACCAATTCTCCGATGAATCGGATTCCGACGAGAATTCCGATGATGTTATAGAAATTACCCCAACTGAATTTAAAAAGGCAAAAGAAAATAATAAGCGAAAGGGCATAAAAATAGAGAAATCTAATTCCAACCCCGATGAACTTTATATGTATCGTCAACCCCTGAAGTCCTTAAGTTGTAACAATGACCCGGGAACCTCTAAACCACCAGGTTTTTCTAAACCAATGTGGACAACGACGGCTCGTATTAGGGGAACATCATATATCCCTAGAAACTTGGCAAAACGAACCAAAACCGAAGAAGAAGAAACGAGCGAGTCGGAATAAGATAGTTGTATTCGTGTGGTGTAATATATGTAATATAGTGTTCTTATGCTTTATGATATATGTAAAAATTGCTTGTATTAATAAGTATTTTTTTATGAATCTAACTCTTGTCTATTTTACAGTTTAAAAACACAAAATGGATAGACAACCCAATATTTTAAGAGACCTACCCGGAGACATGATTGATGAAATCTTGTCTAGAGTCGGCCAGAATTCTTCGGCACAACTATTTAAGGCGAGATCAGTTTGTAAGACATTCGAAGAACGTTCCAAGAATGTCTTGGTTTATAAGAGACTTTCGTTTGAAAGATGGGGGATATCACATTGGGAAACCCATAAGTTACGATGTGTTTACTTTGATGCATATATTGCGGGGAACCCAAATGCTATTTTACGCAATGGGTTAAGAAATTATTTTGACTCAATATATCCGAATATTGGACTTCGTGATTTAGAAAAAGCGGCTAACATGCAACATAAAGAAGCATGTTATGCTTACGGATTAGTAATGTTCGCTTCTCACCAAAGTGAGAACAAGAACATCGAGCTACAACTATTAAACAAAACGTTTCCACAAGTGACGGAGTCGGTAATTGGGGTAAGAAATGAGGTTTTTAGATTATTACGGGACTGTTGGACATTACGTAACCCTCGTCCCTTTGATGACGTTACAACACGCTGTCTTATCAACGGCCATAACGGTTATGTTGCACAAGACCAAGGATGGGAAGTAGTCCTAGTAAAACCAGAATGCATGACTTGTTTCTGGACGTATGAATTACGTGTCTTTATTGCCTTTGCTGAACGACTTGTGTACTAGCTAGAATTGTCTTCACAACTATCTTGTATCAAAGTTATTGTGTGCTATATTTCATGCTTTATGTAAAATAAGCGGTATTGTAAGTTTGTAAAATATTGTATAAAAGTTTGAACGCGAAATATTATTATAATCAGTTTTTCATATAGAATTGTAGTAGTTGAATTGTATATTAGCTACTAAGTATGAACTTAACGGGTAGGTACTACCCGAATTTAAACTTATAAAATGCTAATATGAAGAAAAAGCTTTTATAAATGAGTTCATATTATGCTACGAAATACTATTAACTACTCTTAATATTCTGTATGATTAACTTGTTCCATTTAACTATTTTGAAGGAAATGGCACCGACTACTCGACACACCGTGAATATGAATGAAGAGGAATTCCGTACTTTTCTAGCTTCAAACATAGCCGCAGTACAGGCTGCGCTACATACCAACAATAACCTTGGATCTAGCAGTACAGGAAATCGTGTAGGATGCACCTACAAAGAATTCACTGCCTGTAAACCTTTGGAATTTGATGGAACCGAAGGACCGATCGGATTGAAACGGTGGACAGAGAAGGTTGAATCGGTGTTTGCCATAAGTAAGTGTACTGAAGAGGACAAAGTGAAGTACGCTACGCATACCTTCACAGGTTCTGCGTTAACATGGTGGAATACCTATCTAGAGCAAGTGGGACAAGATGATGCGTACGCACTACCGTGGTCAGCATTCAAGCACTTGATGAACGAGAAGTACCATCCCAGAACCGAGGTCAATAAGCTCAAGACAGAACTTAGAGGGTTACGAACCCAAGGATTTGATATTACCACGTACGAAAGACGATTCACAGAATTGTGCCTATTGTGTCCGGGAGCATTCGAAGATGAGGAAGAGAAGATCGACGCGTTTGTGAAAGGATTACCGGAAAGAATCCAAGAAGATATAAGTTCACACGAGCCCGCCTCCATACAACAGGCATGTAGAATGGCTCACAAACTAGTGAACCAGATTGAAGAAAGAATTAAAGAACAGACTGCTGAAGAGGCCAATGTGAAGCAAGTCAAAAGAAAGTGGGAGGAAAACGGTGATAAGAATCACCAATACAACAACAACAGCAATTACAACAATAATCGCAACAATTATCCCAACAATCGCAACATCAATCGCAACTACAACAAACGGCCCAACAACAACAACAACAACAACAGCAACTACAACAATCATCCCAACAACAATAATAACCGCAACAACAACAACAATCAGAAGCAGCTATGCCAAAGGTGTGAAAAGAATCACTCGGGGTTCTGCACCAAATTTTGCAACAAGTGTAAAAGAAATGGTCATAGCGCGGCGAAGTGTGAGGTCTACGGACCAGGGGTTAATAGAACGAAAGGAACAAATGGTGTCGGAACGAGTAATGGCGGAGCAAGTAGTGTCGGAGCAAGTTATGCCAATGTAGTTTGTTATAAATGTGGAAAACCAGGCCACATTATTAGAAATTGCCCGAACCAGGAGAACACGAATGGACAAGGCCGTGGAAGAGTTTTCAATATTAATGCGGTAGAGGCACAGGAAGACCCGGAGCTTGTTACGGGTACGTTTCTTATTGACAATAAATCTGCTTACGTTTTATTTGATTCGGGTGCGGATAGAAGCTATATGAGTAGAGATTTTTGTGCTAAATTAAGTTGTCCATTGACGCCTTTGGATAGTAAATTTTTACTCGAATTAGCAAATGGTAAATTAATTTCAGCAGATAATATATGTCGGAATCGAGAAATTAAACTGGTTAGCGAAACATTTAAGATTGATTTGATACCAGTAGAGTTAGGGAGTTTTGATGTGATAATCGGTATGGACTGGTTGAAAGAAGTGAAAGCGGAGATCGTTTGTTACAAAAATGCAATTCGCATTATACGAGAAAAAGGAAAACCCTTAATGGTGTACGGAGAAAAGGGCAACACGAAGCTACATCTTATTAGTAATTTGAAGGCACAAAAACTAATAAGAAAAGGTTGCTATGCTGTTCTAGCACACGTCGAGAAAGTACAAACTGAAGAAAAGAGCATCAATGATGTTCCCATTGCAAAAGAATTTCTCGATGTATTTCTGAAAGAATTACCGGGATTACCCCCACATCGATCCGTTGAATTTCAAATAGATCTTGTACCAGGAGCTGCACCAATAGCTCGTGCTCCTTACAAACTCGCACCCAGTGAGATGAAAGAACTGCAAAGCCAATTACAAGAACTTTTAGAGCATGGTTTCATTCGACCAAGCACATCACCGTGGGGAGCTCCTGTTTTGTTTGTCAAGAAGAAAGATGGTACATTCAGGTTGTGTATTGACTACCGAGAGTTGAACAAACTTACCATCAAGAACCGCTACCCACTACCGAGAATCGACGACTTATTTGATCAACTACAAGGCTCGTCTATTTATTCAAAGATTGACTTACGTTCCGGGTATCATCAAATGCAGGTGAAAGAAGATGATATTCCAAAGACTGCTTTCAGAACACGTTACGGTCATTACGAGTTTATGGTCATGCCGTTTGGTTTAACTAATGCACCAGCTGTGTTCATGGACCTTATGAACCGAGTGTGTGGACCATACCTTGACAAGTTTGTCATTGTTTTCATTGATGACATACTTATTTACTCAAAGAATGACCAAGAACACGGTGAACATTTGAGAAAGGTGTTAGAAGTATTGAGGAAGGAAGAATTGTACGCTAAGTTTTCAAAGTGTGCATTTTGGTTGGAAGAAGTTCAATTCCTCGGTCACATAGTGAACAAAGAAGGTATTAAGGTGGATCCGACAAAGATAGAAACTGTTGAAAAGTGGGAAACCCCGAAAACTCCGAAACACATACGCCAGTTTTTAGGACTAGCTGGTTACTACAGAAGGTTCATCCAAGACTTTTCCAGAATAGCAAAACCCTTGACTGCATTAACGCATAAAGGGAAGAAATTTGAATGGAATGATGAACAAGAGAAAGCGTTTCAGTTATTGAAGAAAAAGCTAACTACGGCACCTATATTGTCATTGCCTGAAGGGAATGATGATTTTGTGATTTATTGTGATGCATCAAAGCAAGGTCTCGGTTGTGTATTAATGCAACGAACGAAGGTGATTGCTTATGCGTCTAGACAATTGAAGATTCACGAACAAAATTATACGACGCATGATTTGGAATTAGGCGCGGTTGTTTTTGCATTAAAGACTTGGAGGCACTACTTATATGGGGTCAAAAGTATTATATATACCGACCACAAAAGTCTTCAACACATATTTAATCAGAAACAACTGAATATGAGGCAGCGTAGGTGGATTGAATTATTGAATGATTACGACTTTGAGATTCGTTACCACCCGGGGAAGGCAAATGTGGTAGCCGATGCCTTGAGCAGGAAGGAAAGAGAACCCATTCGAGTAAAATCTATGAATATAATGATTCATAATAACATTACTACTCAAATAAAGGAGGCGCAACAAGGAGTTTTAAAAGAGGAAAATTTAAAGGATGAAATACCCAAAGGATCGGAGAAGCATCTTAATATTCGGGAAGACGGAACCCGGTATAGGGCTGAAAGGATTTGGGTACCAAAATTTGGAGATATGAGAGAAATGGTACTTAGAGAAGCTCATAAAACCAGATACTCAATACATCCTGGAACGGGAAAGATGTACAAGGATCTCAAGAAACATTTTTGGTGGCCGGGTATGAAAGCCGATGTTGCTAAATACGTAGGAGAATGTTTGACGTGTTCTAAGGTCAAAGCTGAGCATCAGAAACCATCAGGTCTACTTCAACAACCCGAAATCCCGGAATGGAAATGGGAAAACATTACCATGGATTTCATCACTAAATTGCCAAGGACTGCAAGTGGTTTTGATACTATTTGGGTAATAGTTGATCGTCTCACTAAATCAGCACACTTCCTACCAATAAGAGAAGATGACAAGATGGAGAAGTTAGCACGACTGTATTTGAAGGAAGTCGTCTCCAGACATGGAATACCAATCTCTATTATCTCTGATAGGGATGGCAGATTTATTTCAAGATTCTGGCAGACATTACAGCAAGCATTAGGAACTCGTCTAGACATGAGTACTGCCTATCATCCACAAACTGATGGGCAGAGCGAAAGGACGATACAAACGCTTGAAGACATGCTACGAGCATGTGTTATTGATTTCGGAAACAGTTGGGATCGACATCTACCGTTAGCAGAATTTTCCTACAACAACAGCTACCATTCAAGCATTGAGATGGCGCCGTTTGAAGCACTTTATGGTAGAAAGTGCAGGTCTCCGATTTGTTGGAGTGAAGTGGGGGATAGACAGATTACGGGTCCGGAGATTATATAAGAAACTACCGAGAAGATCATCCAAATTCAACAACGGTTGAAAACCGCCCAAAGTCGACAAAAGAGCTACGCTGACATTAAAAGAAAAGATATAGAATTTGAAATTGGAGAGATGGTCATGCTTAAAGTTGCACCTTGGAAAGGCGTTGTTCGATTTGGTAAACGAGGGAAATTAAATCCAAGGTATATTGGACCATTCAAGATTATTGATCGTGTCGGACCAGTAGCTTACCGACTAGAGTTACCTCAACAACTCGCGGCTGTACATAACACTTTCCACGTCTCGAATTTAAAGAAATGTTTTGCTAAAGAAGATCTCACTATTCCGTTAGATGAAATCCAAATCAACGAAAAACTTCAATTCATCGAAGAACCCGTCGAAATAATGGATCGTGAGGTTAAAAGACTTAAGCAAAACAAGATACCAATTGTTAAGGTTCGATGGAATGCTCGTAGAGGACCCGAGTTCACCTGGGAGCGTGAAGATCAGATGAAGAAGAAATACCCGCATCTATTTCCAGAAGATTCGTCAACACCTTCAACAGCTTAAAATTTCGGGACGAAATTTATTTAACGAGTAGGTACTGTAGTGACCCGAACTTTTCCATGTTTATATATATTAATTGAGATTGATATTTACATGATTAAATGTTTCCAACATGTTAAGCAATCAAACTTGTTAAGACTTGATTAATTGAAATATGTTTCATATAGACAATTGACCACCCAAGTTGATCGGTGATTCACGAACGTTAAAACTTGTAAAAACTATATGATGACATATATATGGATATATATATATAGTTAACATGATACTATGATAAGAAAACATATCATAAAGTATATTAACAATGAACTACATATGTAAAAACAAGACTACTAACTTAATGATTTTTAAACGAGACATATATGTAACGATTATCTTTGTAAAGACATTTAATGTATATATATCATATTAAGAGATATTCATACATGATAATATCATGATAATATAATAATTTAAAATCTCATTTGATATTATAAACATTGGGTTAACAACATTTAACAAGATCGTTAACCTAAAGGTTTCAAAATAACACTTACATGTAACGACTAACGATGACTTAACGACTCAGTTAAAATGTATATACATGTAGTGTTTTAATATGTATTTATACACTTTTGAAAGACTTCAATACACTTATCAAAATACTTCTACTTAACAAAAATGCATACAATTACATCCTCGTTCAGTTTCATCAACAATTCTACTCGTATGCACCCGTATTCGTACTCGTACAATACACAGCTTTTAGATGTATGTACTATTGGTATATACACTCTAATGATCAGCTCTTAGCAGCCCATGTGAGTCACCTAACACATGTGGGAACCATCATTTGGCAACTAGCATGAAATATCTCATAAAATTACAAAAATATGAGTAATCATTCATGACTTATTTACATGAAAACAAAATTACATATCCTTTATATCTAATCCATACACCAACGACCAAAAACACCTACAAACACTTTCATTCTTCAATTTTATTCATCTAATTGATCTCTCTCAAGTTCTATCTTCAAGTTCTAAGTGTTCTTCATAAATTCCAAAAGTTCTAGTTTCATAAAATCAAGAATACTTTCAAGTTTGCTAGCTCACTTCCAATCTTGTAAGGTGATCATCCAACCTCAAGAAATCTTTGTTTCTTACAGTAGGTTATCATCCTAATACAAGGTAATAATCATATTCAAACTTTGGTTCAATTTCTATAACTATAACAATCTTATTTCAAGTGATGATCTTACTTGAACTTGTTTTCGTGTCATGATTCTGCTTCAAGAACTTCGAGCCATCCAAGGATCCATTGAAGCTAGATCCATTTTTCTCTTTTCCAGTAGGTTTATCCAAGGAAATTAAGGTAGTAATGATGTTCATAACATCATTCGATTCATACATATAAAGCTATCTTATTCGAAGGTTTAAACTTGTAATCACTAGAACATAGTTTAGTTAATTCTAAACTTGTTCGCAAACAAAAGTTAATCCTTCTAACTTGACTTTTAAAATCAACTAAACACATGTTCTATATCTATATGATATGCTAACTTAATGATTTAAAACCTGGAAACACGAAAAACACCGTAAAACCGGATTTACGCCGTCGTAGTAACACCGCGGGCTGTTTTGGGTTAGTTAATTAAAAACTATGATAAACTTTGATTTAAAAGTTGTTATTCTGAGAACATGATTTTTATTATGAACATGAAACTATATCCAAAAATTATGGTTAAACTCAAAGTGGAAGTATGTTTTCTAAAATGGTCATCTAGACGTCGTTCTTTCGACTGAAATGACTACCTTTACAAAAACGACTTGTAACTTATTTTTCCGACTATAAACCTATACTTTTTCTGTTTAGATTCATAAAATAGAGTTCAATATGAAACCATAGCAATTTGATTCACTCAAAACGGATTTAAAATGAAGAAGTTATGGGTAAAATAAGATTGGATAATTTTTCTCATTTTAGCTACGTGAAAATTGGTAACAAATCTATTCCAACCATAACTTAATCAACTTGTATTGTATATTATGTAATCTTGAGATACCATAGACACGTATACAATGTTTCGACCTATCATGTCGACACATCTATATATATTTCGGAACAACCATAGACACTCTATATGTGAATGTTGGAGTTAGCTATACAGGGTTGAGGTTGATTCCAAAATATATATAGTTTGAGTTGTGATCAATACTGAGATACGTATACACTGGGTCGTGGATTGATTCAAGATAATATTTATCGATTTATTTCTGTACATCTAACTGTGGACAACTAGTTATAGGTTACTAACGAGGACAGCTGACTTAATAAACTTAAAACATCAAAATATATTAAAAGTGTTGTAAATATATTTTGAACATACTTTAATATATATGTATATATTGTTATAGGTTCGTGAATCAACAGTGGCCAAGTCTTACTTCCCGACGAAGTAAAAATCTGTGAAAGTGAGTTATAGTCCCACTTTTAAAATCTAATATTTTTGGGATGAGAATACATGCAGGTTTTATAAATGATTTACAAAATAGACACAAGTACGTGAAACTACATTCTATGGTTGAATTATCGAAATTGAATATGCCCCTTTTTATTAAGTCTGGTAATCTAAGAATTAGGGAACAGACACCCTAATTGACGCGAATCCTAAAGATAGATCTATTGGGCCTAACAAACCCCATCCAAAGTACCGGATGCTTTAGTACTTCGAAATTTATATCATATCCGAAGGGTGTCCGGGAATGATGGGGATATTCTTATATATGCATCTTGTTATTGTCGGTTACCAGGTGTTCACCATATGAATGATTTTTATCTCTATGTATGGGATGTGTATTGAAATCTGAAATCTTGTGGTCTATTGTTACGATTTGATATATATAGGTTAAACCTATAACTCACCAACATTTTTGTTGACGTTTAAAGCATGTTTATTCTCAGGTGAATATTAAGAGCTTCCGCTGTTGCATACTAAAATAAGGACAAGATTTGGAGTCCATGTTTGTATGATATTGTGTAAAAACTGCATTCAAGAAACTGATTTCGATGTAACATATTTGTATTGTAAACCATTATGTAATGGTCGTGTGTAAACAGGATATTTTAGATTATCATTATTTGATAATCTACGTAAAGCTTTTTAAACCTTTATTTATGAAATAAAGGTTATGGTTTGTTTTAAAAATGAATGCAGTCTTTGAAAAACGTCTCATATAGAGGTCAAAACCTCGCAACGAAATCAATTAATATGGAACGTTTTTAATCAATAAGAACGGGACATTTCATAATCTCTAAAGCCTTTAAGGGATTATTCAATTCTAGTTCCAACCGTATATCGAATGAGTTTAATTTAGTATTAACTCATTAAAATCTATGTTACATCTGAAGAGAGTATATACATATATATTTTCATAAAGACTGTAATAAAAATTCTTTTGTACAAAATATTAATTGTGAATTTTTTTTTAACGGGTAGGTAATACCCGATAGATATATAAATTCACAATTAATATGTTACATTCTTCGAATCTGATTAAACAAATTATCAACTATACTTCCTACTTTCACAATAATATACATTCTTTCATAGAAATCAAAACACACATACTCATTCAAACTCAATTACATATTCTGATTTTGAAACCTCAGAATTCAATTCGAGATATAACCGGTACCATTACTTTTATATTCCTACATCTTTCAGAGCTATACTTTGACTTCAAAACTGTGTTAGAACATCAAATGTATATTAATGATTACAATCTGTGTTTAAGCCCTTCGAAAAATTTCTGAAGACATTTCAAATAATGAGCAATCGAGATGATGATCCAACCACATATTAACCACAGTTATGTACTTAAAAAGCTCTCGAAACCAAAGTCATAATTCAACACATATATGTGTCAGATCCTTTGGCATTTATTAGCAAAAATAACTTTGCAATTTCTTTTCAAAGTAGCAAATTCTATCACAGCTCCAGCAAGACAACTTCGATTTTTCATTCGGAGTAGTGTTATCATCATCTTGATATATATGATTACCCTTTTGTTACCAGAGAACCTTTCATGTTCCACCACATTAGCAATAAACTTATTCACAACTTCACTGATCTTTAACCTTTCGAAGAATCATTATATTTACCGAAACCCCATCATTTAATCATTCGCATCTTGGGAATTAGCAATCAGTATTTTGAAATCTCGCAGTATGTCTACACCAACAGTTATATGTGTATATATAACGTCTATCTTCTGGACTTAATTTGAATGTGAAGTTTCTGAAAAACACTTCGAACTACGAATTGGTTCTCCGAAAATGGAAAAATGCCGATGAAGCAGCAAAAACTATAAACAACTTTAACAGTAAAAGTTTGATGATAATAAATAAGTGTGCTGACAAAATGCAGAAAAAGAGAAGTCTTGGAACTGGAAACCGGATTGAGCAAAGTATGAAGGAGGCTGTGGACAAATCACAAAGACTGAACCTGACTTCAAAGAATCCAAATGATTCATTACCTGCTGAAGTCATTAACGAATACCTTGCTCCTGACTCTAAACCCCTGCGGACAATATTCTTCATCATCCTCTGATATTAGAAATTATAAGATATCATCGTATCTTTCATTATAAATATCCTCCATATTTCTGAAGATATTTTCATAATTATTCTTATCTAAAATCATTTACCTCTTCGCGCTATCTGTATTACATCATAAAAGAAACTATTTTTGTTTCTAAATTCGGAAACATTCGAGTTTAAAATAGGAATACTTTTGAAGTAGTGTTGGGAGCTGAAGCATGAGTTAGTATAATATAATGACACTTGATCAACGTGATTATCTTACAGTAAGTCATGCTGAGTTTTTAAATGGAACATGATGATTCACAGATCATAACATCATCATGTGCCATGTTATACGACTCATGTATTCTACTTAATCTCTAAAAATATCAAGAAAATATTTTCTTGATGATTCGATCTTTTCCGAGGTATTCTGATAATTTGACAAATCAAGATCGTGCCATTACGATTTCCTTCTTAGAACATTAACAATGTTTATTCCAAAAATTTTATCTGCGAATTATGGACCATTATAAGCGGTTCTTACTCGCAAGAAGAAGAAACCAAAAGGACAAAACTCCGAAACAGAAATTGGGGTATAAATCGCAGCAAATAAAAGAGAGCATTAATTGGAGATGACAATGATTATAGAAGACAGAAGCAAGGACATCGAAATATAAGGGAAGATATAAAACCCAACAACAACCCGGAAATTACAAACCATATATATCGATGCATATAGCAATATAAAGACACGGGAGAACTAAAAACACTATAAAACCAAGAGTATAGTAGAAGTAAATAGATTCTTCCCGCGGCAGATGAAAAAGAAGAATGATAGGTATGAAAGTTAGGAGTATATCAAGAATCAGAACTGGATGGAGCATATTAGCGAATGCTATAAAGTATGAATTGAGGGAGAAAGAATAAAAGGTATGAGTTGTGGAAATAAGGAAACGAAGGGGGTGGATATATAGTAAAATATCTAACAGAGCAATGAAAACAGATTATCGCATTTAATCAAGCGGATCCTAACTTCCTTAATTACCAAAGAACCAAATCTTATTACGAAGATTTTCTCTAAATTCCTTGAATTCCGGAAATCAACCGTGACTATGTCATTGGTTAAAAAGAATGTGCATTTACTCATTTCATTCTTTTGTGATAACTTCACTCATACTCTTCACAAAAATGAAATTGCTTTATCTATATTACTTGATGATAATAAAACTCTAATTTTCAACTCGTGTACGTCATGAAAACATACTTATTGTCAGCCATGACCATCCCATTCAAATTTCGGGACGAAATTTCTTTAACGGGTAGGTACTGTGACAACCCGGAAATTTCCAACCAAATTTAAACTTTATCTTTATATTATTCTGACACGATAAGCAAAGTTTGTTAAGTTGAATCTCAAGAATTTTAAACTGTGTCCATACATTCATTTAAACCTGAACCAAGTTCCAACAATTCACGAACCATTAAATTGAACGAACATGATTATATATGTATATGTGTATATATTATAACTTGAAAAAATTAACAAAGTATTAGACGTATAATACTTTATATAAACGTATTTGTTTCAAAATATATTCTAATAGTTATCAACGGAATTAGAAGATAATATCAAATGACTGATTTATCAGATACATTGTGATATGATTACGGGTCTATGTTATGAGGTCCACTGTGATTTAAGAAATCTATTCTTTTGGACAACATTCGGAAAATGGTAAAGTGATTTATAAGTAAGAACGTGGAGTGTAAATTACTTAGATGTTGGATATCGACAAGTTAAGTAACTCGACATTTTTCATTAAGATGATTTCATACGTTTATTTAACCTTTGGACTTTATCCCATGCTTCACCAACAGACTGTAATTTAAAAACTTGAAACCTATTATGAATATATATGATTCTACTTTTCTAAAACGTTTTATGATATAACGATTTCCATTCTTTTAACCTTTAAACAAAATAATTCATAAATATATTTATTTTTGGAAAACAAAATTATCATATTTATTTGATTTAGTTTCAAACGTGCAAAAAACGTTTTTAGTTTAAAAAGAACTTTATTATTAAAATGTATATAACTTTTATAAATATCTAGAACCACTTTTGACAACTCATTACTCAACCAGTATGATAAAGATAACGATATTTATATTTTATTTTATTTTATTAAGTATATATAACAATTTAAATTAATATTATATATATTTATACGCGTATTATACGTTCATAGTTTTATACTTTTACTATACTTAAACTTTACCTTTACTTTATTTTTACTTTACTTTAACTTTAATAATTCAATTTAATAATTCATACTTTAACAATTCACTTTAATAATTCATACTTTAATAATTCACTTTAATAATTCATACTTTAATAATTCACTTTAATAATTCAAAAATCTATTATAAATAGAATTCAATAGGTTTCATTATTTCATAGAAACTTGAAAATATTTTCTCTAAACTCTCTTAATCGATTTACATATATATATATCTACTCCGTATTATTTCAAGATTATTAGTATACATAAAATATTACAACGGAGTGCTGTCCGAGTGATTTCGAAATTGTTTTTTGAGCGGGATAAAGCTAAGGAAATTATGGGTTATAGCTATGGAGGTTATGGGTGTGGTTTGGGAGTATTGCGCGTAAGTCAAACTAGTGTTTATCATCTCCGTCGCGTCTACGTACTTTTCCTGCAATATTGAATCTCAATATTGATACGTGAGTACTCAGAATTTAATTTTTATATATTAATAGTGTATCCCTGACTAGTGCTCGAGAATATAGGATTATGCATACTTGTACTTTTGATATTACCATTAGATAGGATATGTTAAATCATGAATTAGTTACGTATTCGGTTGAGATAAGGTATAAGATATGCATGTCGTTGGAAAGCTAGCAAAAAATTAAGAACTTTTCATTTAGATATCGAATGGTTTCGATGAACGGATTTGAAGTTATAGTCAATTGAATTTTTGTATTATTATTAAAAATAATTATTATTATCGTCGTTATTATCGTCGTTCTAGTTTTATATTATTATTACTATTATCATTATCAATAAAAGGAATTATCATTAAAAATTATTATTTTTATTATTATTACTATCGTTATTATCGTTAAAGTTATAATTAGTATTATTATTATTATTATTATCTAATTATTATTATTATTATTATTATTATTATTATTATTATTATTATTATTATTATTATTATTAATTTTTTTATTATTATTATTATTATTACCATTATTAATATATATATCATTATTTAAAAATGGTTATTGTTATTGTTATTATTATTATTAATTATTATCATTAAAATAGTTATTATTATTATCGTTAATAATATCATAGTAATTATCATTATTAGTATTATTGTAATTAAAACTAATATTGGTAACACCTAATTATTTTAATTACTATTATTATCATTATTATGAACACGATATAAAAGGCGATTAAAAGCTATTAAACGAAACGATTAGGAAATAATGAGTATGAGTATCATGATGAAATTAAAATATTATAAGATATTGATTTAGATAAAATTATCTTTCTTATTATTTTTATCATTACTATTATTATTAAGAGTATTGCTAGTATTAAAAACTATTATTTTAACAAAAATTATCATTTTAATAGAAATATCATTATTATTATAAAATATCATTATTATTATCATTTTAAATAGAATTATTATTTTAAAGTTAATATTAAAAAGTATCGTAAATATTAAAGTTATCATAATTAGAATTATCATTTTTTCATAATGTCATTTTTAGTAATTATAAATATTGATATTTTTATTAATAGAATAATAATTATTATTATTATAAAATAATATAACTTTTACTTACTATTATTATAGATATTATTTTATCAAATAAATATGTGATACAAACATATTTTACTACGTGTAATAAAATTACTTTAATAATACCTATCATATTATCTTTATGATATTAAATGAACTCTATAAATTTTATTACTTAATATATATAAAAGTATATTTTATTATATAAATTTTAATATAAAATTTTATTTATTAATAAATGAATTATATTATTTACTCTAATAAATCTTTTAAAATATTTAAAAATATAAAACGACGATATTTAAACTATATATTAATCATGTATAGATTTTAGAAATTATTTTGAGTCAAATTGACTTTTGTTGACCTTTACATATTATTCTCGAGCCTTAGGATTGTGATACACTATGACTTGACCTAATTTGTTAGACAAATATTGACCAACACATAAATATATATAATTAATTTAGGTTCGTGAATCCGAGGCCAACCTTGCACTTGTTCAATGATGTTATATGTATTTTTACTACGAAATACAGTATGGTGAGTTTCATTTGCCTTTTTACGCTTTATATTTTTGGGCTGAGAATACATGCCCAATTTTTATAAATGTTTTACGAAATAGACACAAGTAATCGAAACTACATTATATGGTTGAATGATCGAAGCCGAATATGCCCCTTTTTGCTTGGTAGCCTAAGAATTATGGAACATCACTAATTTTGAGAATTATTGCACGCCTAATTGACGCGAATCCTAAAGATAGATCTATTGGGCCTAACGAACCCCATCCAAAGTACCGGATGCTTTAGTACTTCGATGTTGTTTTATCATGTCCGAAGGATTTCCCAGAATGATAGGGGATATTCTTATATGCATCTTGTTAATGTCGGTTACCAGGTGTTCAATCCATATGAATGATTTTTGTCTCTATGCATGGGACGTATATTTATGAGAACTGGAAATGAAATTCTTGTGGTCTATTAAAATAATGGAAATGAATGATTATGATAAACTAATGAACTCACCAACTTTTTGGTTGACACTTTAAAGCATGTTTATTCTCAGGTGTTAAAGAAATCTTTCGTTGTGCATTTGCTCATTTTAGAGATATTACTTGTAGTCATTCATGGCATATTTTGAAAGACGTTGCATTCGAGTCGTTGAAATTCATCAAGATTATTATTAAGTCAATTATAGTTGGATGTATTATGAAATGGTATGCATGCCGTCAACTTTCGCTGTAAAGAAAGTTTGTCTTTTAGAAACGAATGTAATGTTTGTAAAATGCATCATATAGAGGTCAAATACCTCGCGATGAAATCAACTATTGTGAATCGTTTATAATGTATATGAACGGGTCCTTTCAACCGCCGTATGCCACAACCACACCGGAGTAACCACCCTCCACCTCTTTCCTCTCTCTCCTCTATATCTCTTCGGTGTGGTTAGAAAACCGTCACTACTACACCCATGCTATCCCACTTAAAGTGGTACTATTTTTTTAACATCCAAGAAACTCGTGAAGTACCACTACAAATCTCAGCCTTCTTTTATTTATTTATTTATTTTCTTTTCTTTCTTTCTTATTCGCTACAGCAACTTTCACCGTTAAAATTCCTGTTGCAAACCGATTGATGATGATCATGATGAAGATTTGATTGATGATGATGAAGAACCAAAGTCGTAACCTGTTATCTTTATCTGCTTCCGGTTCTTTTCTGTTTGAGTTTATATGAAACCCACTTCTGCTACAGTAAACCTGCAACTAAATTGCTTCGCTGCTACAACCTTGTTGAAGCATTGACCAACCGAAATTAAACCTAAAAGAAGAAGTTGAATTCGATGCTGCTATATTATGTTCTGGTTCCTATCCTTATTCGATCACTATAATCATCACACTAGGTCACCAATTAAACACCATCATCATTATCAATACTCATGAAAACCTGCTGCTACTATACTGTACTACTATCTTTCGTTCCTGTTTCCATCGTAAATCATCACCAAAAATCACACCTGCAAACACCCATCAACTACTGAGTATGTCTTCTGTTTATGCTCCTATTATAAAGTAATAAACGATGATGAAGATGTGACGACCCAGACATTTCCAACCAAATTTAAACTTAATCTTTACTTAATTCTGACACGATAAACAAAGTCTGTTAAGTTGAATCTCAAAAAGTTTGAACTATTTCATATATTCAATTGACCTTCGACTGCTCTCGACAATTCATGAACAATTAAATGTAAATAGATATGTATGTATGTATATATAAATAATAATTCGAAATATAATTTGAAGTATTAGATGTTGTTGTTATTAAAAATTTATAAAATAAAAATAGGATATTATAATAATTATTATTTAAAATATATCTCTATATATAAATAAATATATTAAAAATAAATATTAAATGATTGTAATACTCGTTTGATGTTTCGATTGTTATTAAGCAAGTTAAATTCAAACTTATGTAATTTTTAAAGTAAACGATGATATGAAAATGAGTTATATAAGTTATAGGCTTATTAAAAGTATATTTAGGATCTAATTATTTAATTTTAACACTTTTTATATTTCACCCATAAATGAGAGGGACAGTTGATGTAATTTTAACAAATTAAGGGATAAAATTTTATACCATAATGACCAAAATAAATAAATATAGTTAATCTAAAAATTTGGGATTTTTTCGAAGACTTTTATCCCCCACTAATTAATAATGGAGCACGATAAAGCGGTCCGTGAAAAATGTCGGTAAGATATTTAATTAAGGTACACGTTTCTTAAATGAATGTAATATATTATTAATATTTTTATATTTAATTATTTTGATTTCTGTGATTAAAATCACAAATAGGAAGCCCACTTGATTTATTATTTCATCAGTGAAATTAAGATTTGGATTACTTGAGATTATTACTGTATTACTATTCTCTTTTGATTCTTTCCAACTATCTTATCTTCTCTACATATTTATCGATATATTGATATACATAAGAGATATATATTATCATCATCACCACCACATCTTCTCTTCTGCATATTAAAATGTTCATGTTTTTGTGATTGAACAACACACCTACTTCTCTTGTTTCCATCATCACCTTGTTAAATCTTTGTCTTCGATCGTCTTCAACCTCCACCACATCTATCTTTGAACATCATCTTCCTTCTTTGGTTACAACTACCATAAATGTTTTCTTGTTTCGTTTGTGAACCACCATCATAAACCCACAACTATTCAATCACCACCTTCATCAAAACACCCATGTAAACCATCAAAAATTCGATCACCATATTATTCTAACTATCGTGACCGTTATTACTCGCTCGTATTTTTGTTATGTTGAATACAACCCATAAACCACACACCATAAACTCAACCCAAACCAACACCCACATGCTTGACATACCACTTTTGTATTCGGTTTTTAATACATCAAACCATTCAACCAGTTCTCTCCCAAAACACAACACACCATCGATTACCACTACTATAACCAACACCATCGAACTATTACTTGATCACTTCGGTGTTGCTTTTCCAAGCCACCCGAACCACCACGATCACCCATATAATTGTTCTTCTCTTTTTCTGCTTTTGATCCCACATAATTTCGCTACCCAGCTATCGATTAACCACTACAATCCGTCACCACCCTCTTTTTCCATCACCAATAAACCACCACTCATTATCTATATGAGCCAAGACAACCACCATCATCTTGTCCCTTTCGAACCCCAACCTGCAAAATTGAACACCTTGCAACACCATTCGCCTGCCACCATTTTCTTTTCTTTTCACTGTCTCTACAACTGTTTAAATAGTCCATTTGCAGCAGTTACTACTGCAAATATTATGTATTTCTTTCCTGTTTTGAATGCAAAAACCACCTCAAAACACCACCTAATGCTGCGTCTGTTTATCTGTCCAAAAAGTTACTTCTTTTATATTTTTATGGTTGTGGCCGACAACCCCCTAACACAAGCAAACCTACTTGTGTATTAAAAGAATGAGGAGTAATCGCATATATATATATATATATATATATATATATATATATATATATATATATATATATATATATATATATATATATATATATATATATATATATATATATATATTGCATATATGACATATTGGAGCTTTAGTTCATGACAATGACAAATAAGGGAACCGGAATATTTGAATATTTTTTTTGTATCTGGGTCGATTAAACTATGATGGAGTGGGATACTAAACTTAAATTCCAATCTACATTTCTATTTATGTTGGGCCTACTCTTAAACGTTGGGCCTATAGCATGAACACACGAACAACATGCCTGCAAAACCTTTTCTGTTGCTGCTCACTTCGGGATTTTGTAACAGAGATGAAATATTGATGGTATTTCGAAAATGATGATAGCTTAAGACCATGATATGGATGTTGATGATGATATTATGTACGATGATGTTATGATATATGGATTGTGTATGATGATGAATACATAATCGTAGGATGTTACGATGTTACGATAAAAATGATACGTAGCATGATAAGATAATGATGCGTAATGATTATGACGAGGTTAGATAATTAAGATGTTAGATTAAGGATGACGATGGATATGATGTAAATGAAAGGATTTAAAAATCCTAGTTGAATTTAGAAAGACACAGATAGAGCGATGGTCAGGGGAGTTATCGGGTTAGCGGGACGTCGCGGGTTCGAACCCGGACTTGGGCATTTTTTTTAAGGATTACTTCTTTGAGGTAGTTTTTTATCACTATTATTATTATTGTTATTATTATCATTTTTATTATTATAATTATTATTATTAATATTATTACTAGAATATTAAAACCTAGTCTTTTTATTAAAGTATCATTTTTATTATTATTATCATTATTAGAAAAATTATCATTTTTATCAAACTATTATTATCATATTCATTATAAAACCTAATTATTATCATTACTAAAGATTATTATTATAAATATTATTAGTATAGCTATTATTATTATTATTATTATCACTATTAATATTATTTTTAAATACTATTATTATTATTATTATTATTATTATTATTATTATTATTATTATTAATATTAGTTTTATTAACATTTTTTATTATAAATATTATTTTAACAAAAGATAATTATGTAAAGATATAAATATTACATATATCATAAGTATATCTAAAGTTACTATAACATATATAAATATACATAACATTTGAAATAATAAATACATTACTATTTTAAATAAGTAATATATTATATAATTAATATATAAACTGGTTTGATTACTATTACATGTTAATTAGAGGTGTTAATATATATATTTGATATAGGTTCGTGAATCAGAGGCCAACCCTACACTTGTTCAATGACGTCATATGTATTTTTACTACAAAATACTGTATTGTGAGTTTCATTACTCCCCTTTTAATTGCTTTTTCAATATATATTTTTGGGACTGAGAATACATGCGCTTTTATAAATGTTTTACGAAATAGACACAAGTAATCGAAACTACATTATATGGTTGAATGATCGAAGCCGAATATGCCCCTTTTGCTTGGTAGCCTAAGAATTAGTAAACCGATCTACTAATTGATGCGAATCCTAAATATATATCTATTGGGCCTAACAAACCCCATCCAAAGTACCTGATGCTTTAGTACTTCGAATTCGTTTTTATCGTGTCCGATGGATGTCCCGGAATGATAGGGGATATTCTTATATGCATCTTGTTAATATCGGTTACCAGGTGTTCAATCTATATGAATGATTTTTGTCTCTATGCATGGGACGTATATTTATGAGAAATGAAAATGAAAATCTTGTGGTCTATTAAAATGATGGAAATGATTATTTATGTTAAACTAATGAACTCACAAACCTTTTGGTTGACACTTTAAAGCATGTTTATTCTCAGGTACGAAAGAAATCTTTCGCTGTGCATTTGCTCATTTTAGAGATATTACTTGGAGTCATTCATGACATATTTCAAAAATACGTTGCATTCAAGTCGTCGAGTTCATCAAGATTATTATTAAGTCAATTATAGATTGGATATATTCTAAAATGGTATGCAAGCCTATCAACTTTCGATGTGATGAAAGTTTGTCTTTTAAAAACGAATGCAATGTTTGTAAAATGTATCATATAGAGGTCAAGTACCTCGCGATGTAACCAAATGTAATGTATTCGTCCAGATGGATTAGGACGGGTCTCTACATGTGGTATCAGAGCGGTGGTCTTAGTGAACCAGGTCTTACATTAGTGTGTCTAACTGATAGTTGTTTAGATGCATTAGTGGGTCTGGACTTCGACCGTGTCTGCATGTCAAAAGTTTTGCTTATCATTTAGTGTCGAAAAATTATTTGCTTATCATCCTTAAAGTCTAGACACGTCTTACTGCCTCTATTGCATAGACAGTGTATAGATAAATTCATATCTTAGCGTATCTGTTATAGTTACCTTTGCCTGACAGCTTCCGTAGATTCCTCCGTAACTTATGGGATTTTAGTATTATATATGCATATGTAAATTATGTATTGCAGGGTACTAATCTACATCCTATAATCTATTTCCTATCGAAAATCCTTCATCTGATCGTACGAGATGAATCCCTCAACCAGTTCGAATTCCTCGGATTCCGACAACTATTCTGATATGGAGTTTCACCTACGCTCCGAAAGCAGTGTCAACAGAAGGGTTTGTAGTCGACTTAATCAATGGAGACGAGCAGAAGGCGATCCCTTCCACTAACCGAATTCACTTCTTGATGAAGAACCTGAAGCACTTACTGGCGAACCTGTTCGTAACACCATTTTCACCCTCATTTCCCGAATATCTAGCCACGACTATATCATAACTCAGATTCTAAACCTTATTCATTCGCCCGTTCTTACCGAAAATCATCCCGGAGTAATAAGTCAACGAACTACGCGCCCGAGTTGTAGCCTTGAAAAATATGGTGCAAAACATACCAGCTTCAACAACATCAATACCAGTACCATCAACACGCTTCAATATCACAATCTGTACCTCGAGCATAATCATCATTCTACATGACGTTCTACATCATTTATCTTCATTCGACATGACGATTATGTAATCTCTAATGTTTTAGAGATTATGTATTCTAGTTCTAACGGTAAAACAAATGAGATTAATATTATATTAACTCATTAAATTTGTATTACATCTGAAGAAAATATATGTATATATATGTTTTCATAAAGATTGTAATTAAAAATTCTTTCGTGCAAACTGTTAATGATGAAAATATTTTAACGGGTAGGTAATACCCGAGGAATATTTAGATTTCACATTAATAAGTTACATTGTACATTCTTTGAATCTGATTCAACAGTCATTTACTATCCTACTTACATCCACAAATATATGAATCCGTTCACCACAGAATAATCATTTTCATTCAATTTTATATTTGGATTTTGACTTGCCAGAATCCAACAAGTGGCATAATGAAGAAAACATTGGACAAAAATAAAATTTGTCAGAAACAAACAAATTAATTATGAGAAAAATTTTGTTAAGAAACCACGCGAACAAAATCCTAGCTAACTGTTACTTCCTTATTACATTTAATTATTGCAATTTATCGCAATTTTAATTCTCGCAATTTTATTTATCGTCATTTAATTTCTGTTATTTATTTTATACACTTTATTTATCGTCATTTAAATACTGTTATTTTTGTATTTAAAAATCGGGACACGTATACAAGGTTTTGACATATCATATCGACGCATCTATATATATTATTTTGAATAACCATAGACACTCTATATGCAGTAATGCTGGAGTTAGATATACAGGGTTGAGGTTGATTCTATAATAATATATATATACTTTGAGTTGTGATCGAGTCTGAGACATGTATATAATGGGTCACGATACGTATTAATTAATTCGAATATTATATATTAAACTATATATGAATTATTGGACTGTTAACTGTGGACTATCGACTATGGACTAATGACATTAGACAATTAAAATGAATTAAAATATTGATTATAACGTATGAAACTAAACATCTCTTCAAGTTTGCCACTTGATTTCATCTTAAACCTCATTTATATCTTGACGATTACAATCTGCGTTCAAACTTTTCATGATTCTTGAAAACACCTTAATCGGGAGAATGGACCAACTGCATCTCATCTACGGAAGGAAAGATTTATGCATATAGTTATGCACCTGATAACACTTGGATCCTGAGTAAGCATTTAAAACGTATCTGTGCTAGCTCCTTTGGCATTGTTATTACCGAAAATAACTTTGCAATTTCTTTTCAAATTAGCCAATTTTTTCACAGCTTCAGCAAATCAACTTCGACTTTTCATTCGAATGAACTCTATTATAACTTTGATATATAAGTTCGCCTTTCGTCATCGTTACCGGGGAACCATTTATATTCCACCACATTATCAGCAGATGTACCAGCAACTTCATTGATCTTTGACTTTCCAAAAAATCATTATTTTTATCGAAACCCCATTATCTACTCATCCACATCTTGTAACAACAATAGCCATACCAATTACCGGGAATCAGTAATCACTATTTTGAATCTCGTAGTGTTTATACATCAACCGTTATATGTATACATATAACATTTATCTCTTAGAATTATGATATTTCATTCAGAAATCCTGAAAAGCACTCAGTCTACAAAGCAATACCCTGAATGTTGAAAAAGCTGAATGAAACAGCTGAAACTGTAAACAATCGTAAACGACCTTAATCGTCGGAAGTTTGATGATAAAAAATGGAATGTTGGAAACTCTCAATAGAAAAGTTAGTACCAAAAAGTGGATTATACGAAAATATGAAGGAGACTGTGGACAAATCACAAAGACTAAACTTGTACATAAAGAATCCTGATGATTCTGATTCTGATGAAATCTTTAGCAAATTCCTTACTCTTTAATCGCTCTAAATCATCGTGAATGAATTTCTTCATCACAATTTGATTCTAAAATTCTAAGATATCATCGTATCTTTCTTTATTAATATCCTCAATATTTCTGAAGATATCTTCATAAATATTCTTGTCCAATATTAATTATCTCTCCGCTCTATCTGTGTTATTTCATAAAAGAAACTGTTTTGGTTTCTAAAATTCTGAAAAATTCGAATTTGAATTATGAATGATATTGAAGTAGTGTTGGGAACTGAAGCATGAGTTAGTATAATATAATGACACTTGATCAACGTGATTATATCACAGTAAGTCATGCTGAGTTCTAATGGGACATGATGATTCACATATCATAACGTCATCATGTGCCATGTTACATAACTCTTTCATTCTGTTTAACTTCTGAACATATCAAGAAAGTATATTCTTGATAGTTCTATTCTCAGCGATTCAGGTAATTTAACCAATCAAGATCGTGCTATTACAATTTCTCTCTTAGAACGTTAGCTATGTTCATTTCGAATTTCATATCTACGAAGTCTGGACCATTACTATCACACCCCCAGTTAGGGCCTGGGCGAAATGTGGCTTAATATCAAGTAACCAACATATTATAATAAACGAGAACAATACTAAATGATAAAATCAAAATTTATTGAGAGTACGCAGCGGAAAATGATATGTCATTACAAAGGAATAAAGTAAATATTTAAATGAAATAGTAATAAATGTGATATCTCTTGATCCTATGTCCAAGTAGCATCACATAAGCAGCATATATAAGAGCTTGAATCAAACAGCACCTGAGACAAAACATGCTAAAGTGTCAACCAAAAAGGTTGAGTGAAGTTCATAGGTTTAACAAATAAGTTTGACCATTGTTTTAGACCACAAGATTTAGTTTGTAAAGTTGATCTCCCGCAGGATCAAAAAGTTATGCCAAGGCGTGATATTTAGACTAAACGTTCAAGTTTGCCCCAATGACAAGTTGTGTCTGTCCTTGTCGGTTTAATTTTATTATTAAGTAATACAAAGACTTAGTCAAATGTATCGGGGACGTTACTCCCGATAGGCCTACCCCCAATAATTAAGCATGCAATCAACGAGCAATTAAAAATATCACTGTAAGCACTTAGTCGGACATAGCCGGGTATAGCATAGTTTTAGCAGTTGGTACTTGTGTCTAAAGTGTAAAATGTAAAAACAGCATGTGTCTCACCCCAATAAAAGTAAGTACGTTTGATAGCAATAAAGAGTTGGGCTATGAGTTCACCTTAGTAAGTAGAGAGATGTGGTTATTCCTCGAAAATAGAAAGTTGAATGGACGAGCAGAAAGTCAACCTATTGACATTTAAGAGTAGTAAGTGTTTTTTCCCATGTTTAAATAAATGTTTAAGTATGATATAGTTCATTTTCCTTTTCTAGTAAGAAATTTTCCACTCTTAGTAAGTTTCTATAACTAGAAAGTTTCTACTTTAAGAGTGTTTTCCATTTTAGGATACTTGTCGTATTAGATAAACTTCCAATCACCCCTTTCCCTTCGAATGGCCATTTTAGGTCTAGGGGCTTGAGCTATAGGACCCTTTAAATAGGAAATCCAAACCCTTCCACCTAGAGTTTCGTATAAACCATTCGTTAAGAAAGTCGAAGATCTATACATCTCTAATACATATCCCAAAATGTTTTTATGTGTTATAATATTAGTAGTAGGTTATAGGTGTTAGTAATAGTAATAGTGTAAACATGTTATTTAATAGTATAAGTAGTATTAGGGTTTCATTAATTAGGGTTAGTTAATTAAAGTAGTATTTAATAACTAGGGTTTAGTAATTAATGTTCTAGGGTTTAATAAATTAGGGTTTAGTAAATTAGGGTTTTATTTAATGTAGTAATGATTAGGTAATGATTAGGGTTTTAATAATTAAAGTGGTATTAAATAATTAGGGTTAGGTTTAATGAATTAGGGTCTAATAATTAATTAGGTTTAGGGTTTAAGTAATTAGGGTTTAGTATATATATATGTATATTTTTGTGTATATATATATATATATATATATATATATATATATATATATATATATATATATATATATATATATAATATATATTTTTTTACATGTATATATGTATATGTGTCGATATGTATATATATATATGTAAACTTATTTTGTTTCCTTAATTAACCATAACAAATCTTCCATGTAATAACCTAGGGTTTTAAGATCAAAGTTTCCTTTCCCTCCTTTTTTTTAGTCGACATGCATACATACATATATATGTTTACATTTTTTTTACATGTATAGATCTAGGTGTTTATGTATTTACTTATGTATAACAAGTTTATAATATGAATATGAATTAACAAAGATTAAAGTTTAGGTAAGTAGTTTAGGGTTTATGTTATACCTTTGAAGATTCAAGATGACTAACAAAGAAGTGATGAACACGATGAAGATTGAAGATTAAAGCCTTGAGAAACTTGAAGAACACCTTGAAGATTCACGAAGAACAAGAAGAACATGAAGAACGCGAAGAACTCGGAGGGTGCTAAACGATAAGGAGCTTTAGCAATAGGAGCAGCACCGGTAGTTAAATAAATTTGAAATTCAACTTGTCGAGGAGGTGGAAGACCAGGAAGATCTTCAGGAAACACCTCAGGAAAGTCTTTAACCACTGGTACATCTTCAATACGCTTCTCTTTCGATTCTGTCATCTTAACGTGGGCTAGAATAGCTGGATAACCTTTCATAAGGTATTTGCGAATTTTAATACAGGAGATGATGTTGAGATTGGAACCACTCTTTTCACCTTGGATGATGAGATTCTCACCATTTCCCAACGGAACTTGGACAGTTTTATCGTAACACAGGATGGCAGCATGTAATGGACGTAACTAATCCATTCCAACTACGACATCAAAACTTCTGAGCTCGACCGGCAAAAGGTCTATCTTAAATTCCTTATCGGCTAAGATTAGGTTGCAGTTTTTATAGATTTTATCGACTTGCATGATCTTTCCATTATCTACTTCTACTAATCTTTTGGTTTCTAAGGGTTGAGGCTTTTCAGTAAATAGGGTACAAAAATCACTAGACACATAACTTCGGCCGGCACCAGTATCGAATAAAATAGTTGCATAACAATTATTGACAAGATACGTACCCGTGATGACCTCATCCTCATCTCGGACTTCAGCAGTAGTAATAACAAATGCACGACCCTTCGCAGCAGTAGCATTAGCTCCAGTAGCAGGATTATCCTTCTTCTTAGGACAATTAGGACTAATGCGTCTCTTCTCTCCACAAGTATAGCAAGTTGGAGGAGCTTTAGCAGGAACAATCACCTTATCCTTTGGAGGAGTCTTACACGTCTTAGCAACATGTCCCACTTTCTTACACAACGTACAAACAGCAGTACACTGCACCGGGTGATGCCTCTCACAACGAATACAAAAAGGATAGGTACCCTTATAATTCGTCCTCGTACTATCCGCAAGCTTCTTACTATCATTCTGAGTCGAACCTTAAGATGGCTCAAACTTCCTCTTACCATCATTACCTTTAGTTTCAACCTGCTTATTAGCCGACGCTCTCCTTCTCTTGGCTAACATCAGATTTTTTCCATGAGAATCACATCATCAAGAGTAACCTTCTCGGCAGCAATAACATTCCCTTGAACATCCTCGGAAAGACCTTCAATATACCTTTCAATTCTCCTAGCTTCGGTAGGAAACATTTCAGGACATAGAGTAGAAAGTTCCAGATAACAATTGGTGTAGTTCTCAATATCAGTACCCTTAACCTTGAGTTCCCAGAACTCAGCTTCAAGTTTCTGAACTTGACTCCTCGGACAGAATTTGTTGACCATCATGCTTTTGAGTTCGTCCCATAGAATTGCATTAGCATTGTCAATTCCTACGGACATGGCATGAGCAGACCACCAAGTTAAAGCATTACCACCAATGAGCTAGTGGCATACTTTACTCAATCGTTATCACCACAGTTGCAAATACGGAAAATAGATTCCATCTTCTCGAACCAGCGAACTAGCTCGACAGCTTCTTCATTTCCCTTAAATGCAGGAGGATTACAGTTTGTGAAATTCTTGTATGAACAAGGTTTTGGTTGAGGATTAACATTATTAGCTTGATTGTTGCCTTGTGCGACAGTGAGTAGCTGTTGGAATTGCTCGGTAGTCAATACGATATTGTTAACAGTAGGTGCAGCTGGACGAACCATGATGTTGCTACATAAGTGAACATAAGTCGGATAAGTTAACAAGTTATAGGGTTGAGCAATTATAAGTAGAAATAAGATAAAGTATTGATATCACATGATATATATAAAACACTTTATATTATTAAGGAACGAGGCATTAAATAAGCCTTTTAGTACACGATTCAGAAAAAGAAATAGTTTAAGGCATAGCCTTTACATAGATGGAAAAATAGGAAAATAAACTAGGAAATGTTAAGATTGAAGTAGTCTTCATATCTCTTCTTCTTATCCTCAAACTGCTTCATTACTTTCTCCATGTTATCCTTCACAAGTTTCTCTAGCCTTTCGGTTTGAGAATCGAGGGATTCTTTCATAAACTTCTCATATCGCTCGTTCTTTTCTTTTTGCTTTTTGTAGAGGTACTCGAGGTTGTCGTAAAGGTTGGTAACACGACTGTTAACGGCATTGGTGTCGTATTCCCTTAAGGCAAGTTGTTTGTCGACTCAGCTTCTCTCCATTTTCATTCGGAAGTCAACATCCTCCTGGAGAAGAGCAAGTGATTGCTTCCCCCAACGAGTATTGCGTTCTTTCTCGTACTTTAGCAGCCTCAATTCTTTTCTTAGTTCAACATTTTCCTCCACCAACTTCTTAATTTCGCGGTCCTTCTCATCCATACGGACCTCCACTCTCGCCAAGTGGCGAAGCAAACCTTCATACTTAGCAGCATCATTATAAGAAGGAGTTCGAGCTCTCTTCCTTGATGGACTGGCTTCTTCATGACATTTTCCTTTATCTTCAATTCTCGGAGTTGGGTAGTATTGAAGAGACCTTTCTGAATCTCGAATAGAATTTGGTCTATAGTTTGGTGATGGTGAGGCAGGACTATAGGAAGGACTTCGAACAGGTCTCGAAGTTGCAGAGTGTCCAACACCTACTTTGGTAGTAGGGTTGTGAGTTTCCTTGGTGGTCTTGTTAACGCTTGAGCTTGACATCCTATCATTAGGAAAGAGACTTTGATTAGAATCTTTTAGTCACATTTAGGAAAGCATAAATATTAATATTTTAGGGCAATCCTAAGTGCTTTAAAGTCTAAGGCAGGAAAGGTTATAGTTTTCTAGATTGATAAGGCACCCTAGCTAGCAAATAAGACACACATAAAGATGCAATCCTGGTTCTCTATAACAGCCTGGTTTGCTCTGATACCAATCTATCACACCCCCAATTAGGGCCTAGGCGAAATGTGACTTAATATCAAACAACCAACATATTATAATAAACGAGAACAATACTAAATGATAAAATCAAACTTTATTGAGAGTACACAGCGGAAAATAAATATGTCGTTACAAAGGAATAAAGTAAATGTTTAAATGCAATAGTAATAAATGCGATATCTCTTGATCCTATGTCCAAGTAGCATCACATAAGCAGTATATATAAGAGCTTGAATCAAACAACACCTGAGACAAAACATGCTAAAGTATCAACCAAAAAGGTTGAGTGAAGTTAATAGGTTTAACAAATAAGTTTGACCGTTGTTTTAGACCACAAGATTTAGTTTGTAAAGTTGATCTCCTGCAGGATCAAAAAGTTATGTCAAGGCGTGATATTTAGACTAAACGTTCAAGTTTGCCCCAATGACAAGTTGTGTCTATCCTTGTCGATTTAATTTGATTATTAAGTAATACAAAAACTTAGTCAAATGTATCGGGAACGTTACTCCTGATAGGCCTACCCTCAATAATTAAGCATGCAATCAACGAGTAATTAAAAATATCACTGTAGGAACTTAGTCAGACATAGCCGAGTATAGCATAGTTTTAGCAGTTGGTACTTGTGTCTAAAGTGTAAAATGTAAAAACAGCATGTGTCTCACCCCAATAAAAGTAAGTAAGTTTGCTAGCAATAAAGAGTGGGGCTATGAGTTCACCTTAGTAAGTAGAGAGATGTGGTTATTCCTCGGAAATAGAAAGTTGAATGGACAAGCAGAAAGTCGACCTATTGACATTTAAGAGTAGTAAGTGTTTTTGCCCATGTTTAATAAATGTTTAAGTATGATATAGTTCGTTTTCCTTTTCTAGTAAGAAAGTTTCCACTTTTAGTAGGTTTCTTATCTTAGTAAGTTTCTATAACTAGAAAGTTTCTACTTTAAGAGTGTTTTCCATTTTACGATACTTGCCGTATTAGATAAGCTTCCAATCACCCCTTTCCCTTCGAATGGCCATTTCAGGTCTAGGGGCTTGAGCTATAGGACCCTTTAAATCAGAAATCCAAACCCTTCCACCAAGAGTTTCGTATAAACCATTCGTCAAGAAAGTTCGAAGATCTATACATCTCTAATACATATCCCAAAATGTTTTTATGTGTTATAATATAAGTAGTAGGTTATAAGTGTTAGTAATAGTACTAGTGTATACATGTTATTTAATAGTATAAGTAGTATTAGGGTTTCATTAATTAGGGTTAGTTAATTAAAGTAGTATTTAATAACTAGGGTTTAGTAATTAATGTCCTAGGGTTTAATAAATTAGGGTTTAGTAAATCAGGGTTTTATTTAATGTAGTAATGATTAGGTAATGATTAGGTAATGATTAGGGTTTTAATAATTAAAGTGGTATTAAATAATTAGGGTTAGGTTAAATGAATTAGGGTTTAATAATTAATTAGGTTTAGGGTTTAAGTAATTAGGGTTTAGCATATATATATATATATATATATATATATATATATATATATATATATATATATATATATATATATATATATATTATTTATTTTCATGTATATATATATATATATGTATATAAAAATATATTTTTTTACATGAATATATGTATATGTGTCGATATGTGTGTGTATATATATATATATATATATATATATATATATATATATAGGTTTATTTTGTTTCCTTAATTAACCATAACAAATCTTCCATGTAATAACCTAGGTTTTTAAGATCAAAGTTTCCTTTCCCTCTTTTTTTTAGTCGACTTGCATACATACATATATATGTTTATATTTTTTTTACATGTATAGATCTAGGTGTTTATGTATTTACTTATGTATAACAAGTTTATAATATGAATAAGAATTAACAAAGATTAAAGTTTAGGTAAGTAGTTTAGGGTTTATGTTATACCTTTGAAGATTCAAGATGACTAACAAAGAAGTGATGAACACGATGAAGATTGAAGATTAAAGCCTTGAAAAACTTGAAGAACACCTTGAAGATTCACGAAGAACACGAAGAACGCGAAGAACACTTGAAGATCACTTGGAAAACCTTGAAGATTTTTGATGGTGGGGGGTGGTGATTTCGGTTTTGGCCGAAAATTAGAGAGGGGAGAGAGATTTTTGGGAGGGAGTTGTAATTGTGATTTGGTACATAGAATGGGGTAGGTTAGGTCTCTATTTATAGGGAGGATAGGAGGATTCTAGAATTAGGGTTTAATTAGGAATTACTTAGGGAACAAGTTAGCTTGAAGAGGGGGTTATGGGGGATGGATTTGTCCGAAATTTTTAGGGGTAGGAGGGTAATTTTACCCTCCCAAAATCGGCTAGGGTTATTAGGGTTAGGGTTTGTGATTTTTCACTTTAGTCCTTGTACTTTAATTTGCTTAAATGACTCCTTAATTATCCTAGTTTAATTATTTTAATTACACAAGTTTTAAAATTATTTATTTATTCACAAAAGTTAATAAGCTTATTATTTTTATCTTGTATTTACTTGTCGTTTACAAAGTTAATTATTATTATTCTTAACAATCGTTAAATAAAGTCTTAATTGTTAAGTTTAATTATTTAGTTGGGCATTTAATAAGAAAAAGTATAGAATGGAAAAATGAGAAATATAGAATGGAAAAATGAGGGTCGTTATAATTACTTGCTACATAAAGTCGAGAAGAGAAAACAAAAGTATGAATTTAGAAAGAAAGAATAGAAAGTACGAGCGGCAAAAATAAGAAAATGAAGGGAATGGATTTATAGTGAAATATTCGACAGAGTAATCGAAATAGATTATAGTATTTAATCAACGAGGATTCTAATTTCCTTAATTACCGAAGAATTAAATCTTATATAGATTTCGATGATTTTCTTTAAATCCCTTGAAATCCATAATTCAATCATGACTACGTCAAAAGTTAAATCTCTATCTCAATCTTTTTTGACAGCTTCACTTGTACGCTTCACATAATCGAGTCGTTTTATCTATATTAATCAATAATGATAAAACTCTATTTATCAACTAATATTCTTCATAAAAACATTTCTATTGTTAACCATGATGACCACATTCAAATTTCGGGACAAAATTTCTTTAACGGGTAGGTAATGTGACGACCCGGAGATTTCCAACCAAATTTAAACTTAATCTTTACTTGATTCTGACACGATAAGCAAAGTCTGTTAAGTTGAGTCTCAAAAAGTTTGAACTATTTCATGTATTCAATTGACCTTCGACTGCTCTCGACGATTCACGAACAATTAAATGTAAATAGATATGTGTGTATGTATATATAAATAATAATTCGAAATATAATTTGAAGTATTAGATGTTGTTGTTCTTAAAAATTTATAAAATAAAAATAGGATATTATATATTATTTAAAATATATCTCTATATATAAATAAATATATTAAAAATAAATATTAAATGATTGTAATACTCGTTTGATGTTTCGATTGATATTAAGCAAGTTAAATTCAAACTTATGTAATTTTTAAAATAAACGATGATACGAAAATGAGTTATATAAGTTATAGGCTTATTAAAAGTATATTTAGGATCTAATTATTTAATTTTAACACTTTTTATATTTCACCCATAAATGAGAGGGACAGTTGATGTAATTTTAACAAATTAAGGATCGAATTTTATACCATAATGACCAAAATTAATAAATATAGTTAATTTAAAAATTTGGGACTTTTCTGAAGACTTTTATCCGCCACTAATTAATAATGGAGCACGATATAGCTGTCCGTGAAAACTGTCGGTAAGATATTTAATTAAGGTACACGTTTCTTAAATGAATGTAATATATTATTAATATTTTTATATTTAATTATTGTGATTTCTGTGATTAAAATCACAAATAGGAAGCCCACTTGATTTATTATTTCATCCGTGAAATTAAGATTTGGATTACTTGAGATTATTACTGTATAACTATTCGCTTTTGATTCTTTCCAACTATCTTATCTTCTCTACATATATATATCGACATATTGATATACATAAGAGATATATATTATCATCATCACCACCACATCTTCTCTTCTGCATATTAAAATGTTCATGTTTTTGTGATTGAACAACACACCCACTTCTCTTGTTTCCATCATCACCTTGTTAAATCTTTGTCTTCGATCGTCTTCAACCTCCACCACATCTATCTTTGAACATCATCTTCCTTCTTCGATTACAACTACCATAAACGTTTTCTTGTTTCGTTTGTGAACCACCATCATAAACCCACAACTATTCAATCACCAGCTTCATCAAAACACCAATGTAAACCATCAACAACTCGATCACCATATTATTCAAACTATCGTGACCGTTATTACTCGCTCGTATTTTTGTTATGTTGAATACAACCCATAAACCACACACCATAAACCCAACCCAAACAAACACCCACAGGCTCGACGTACCACTTTTGTATTCGGTTTTTAATACATCAAACCATTCAACCAGTTCTCTCCCAAACCACAACACACCATCGGTTACCACTACTATAACCAACACCATCGAACTATTACTTGATCACTTCTGTGTTGCTGTTCGAAGTCACCCGAACCACCACGATGTAACGACCCTACTTTTTCCGTTATCTTTTACCGTTAATTATTTAACGACCGTTAACTGTTATTCGTACCATGTCATTTCTATGACCTATATTATTATTTTTGTAATAATATATTAATTATTATGTTTTATATGAATATTTGTATTCATATCTTAAATTGTACGTTTCTACGTGTCGCAGATTTCCATCCGGCGAATCTTTTCGGTTTTCAAACCAACGGTTGAGCTTTTGGGATTTTTAAGTCCTAATTATTTTAAATATGATATTTTAATGTTATATGTTTATATTTAGTGTTTATATATTTTATTCATCGCGTATTTGTTATCTCTCCGAAAAATCAATTGCGTAGTAGCATTTTCGCGTTTCGGGCTTCGATCGGGCGTTCGGGCCACAAGCTAATTGACCTTTTAACATTTTGGATTAGTGGGGCCCACCTCCTTGCTGATTTTGACCAAAAATTCCCTTAGGGAGGGGGTGTTTGTGCCATTTATTCTAACTTGAAGCATTTTTGATCAAAACCTAATACACTCCTCATTACTTTCATTTTTACACATTTTAGTTTTTGCTCTCCCTCTCCCTTGTTCTTGGCCATCACCTAAAGCATCATAAACATCATCATCATCAATTAAAAATATTACTTGGATCATCAAATCGTTTATACAATCGGATTCCTCATTCCTTTTCTACGCGCTCATATTAATCTTTTCTTGATTAGGGTATAAACCCTAACCCTAGTTTTTCAATGTTTCTTTACTTTTTTCTATATTTTGATGTTATATTGATAGTATGATGATTACATGTTATTGTATTGATGATTGTATGCGTAGAATTGCTCGATTATACATGTTTTCGGTTTGATTGAATTGGGACAGCAGCATATTCGTTAATTTCTGGTTATGTAACTGATATAAAAGTGAAATTAAAGTATCTAGATGAGTTCTTCTCATCAAGACATTAATTTTAGACTCCGGATTCATGTCATTTCGATTCCCGGAACTCTAGATATTATTAAAATGGTGTTTTGTTGAGATAAATTTATGAAAACGAATTGAATCAGGTATGGTCCGACTTTGTGACTATTTTTGGAGTCTTTAGGGTGTACTAGTATATTAGGATTGATTATGGGATGAACTTTCATGTTCGAGTCATCTAAATCCGAGCCACAGATCCCCCGTTATGACTAAAACATGTTTTTGAGCGGATTAAAGGTCCAAATTGATTAAGGGCTGTAAGTCATGACTTGGTGACTGTTATTAGTATGTTCTTGAGCACACTAATGTGTCGGGTGGGTTGGTTAGGCGAAGATATATATAAGACTCGCTGAAAACTGATTCCCGGGGCTTAAGCTATGACCCGATGAACATTTAATTAAAACTTTTGGTTATTAATTATAACTTATGATATAAATAATGATTTTCATTATTATTAAATTAGTTATGATATAAAAAGTAATTATTATAATTTAATACTTATGATATATATTTATTATATCATTTAATTATTACTTATGATTTAATTAAACTTTTAATTAAACTTATGATTAATAATACTTTTATTATTAATGAAAAATACTTATGATAAGTATTAAACTTATATTATGAGATTATTATAATGAGACTTATAATAAGGATTAATTAATTATTTAATTATTATCAGGCTTAGTTATTATTTAATTATAATTTAATTATTAAATATTTATGATTTAATAATTAAAATTAGAAACTTATGATATGATTAATAATTCATTATTAATTAATAATACTTATGATATGATTTAAAATTTATTAATAATTAATAATACTTATATTATGATTAATATTTAATTAATTAATTAAATACTTATGTTATATTAATTATATCATTTAAACTTATGTTAACTTAATAATTCATTTTAATCTAATTAAACTTATGTTATGACATAATTATACATATTTAACTTTAATTAACATTATAACTTATATTATTATTACAACTTACACTTTAAAAATTAATGTTGACTATGTTTGACCAAGGTTGACTTTTGAGTTGACTTTCAGTTGACTTTGACTTTCAGTTGACTTTTGTTGACTTTCTAAATAAGGAAACTTTCCTAACTTAAAAACTTTCTAAAAATAACAACTTTCTAAATATGGAAACTTTCTAAATTTGGAAACTTTCCAAAAATAGAAACTTTCCTAAAATAGAAACTTTCCAAAAATGGAAACCTGCTAAAAATCGAAACTTTCTAAAAATAGAAAGTGTGTGTCCGTACGTTGTTTCGATCAAACCGATGCATGTTGAGTGTTGTTCTATGTCTACTTGCAACATGTACAATAGCTATCATACTAAGACTTGAACTAAGTTAGTTATTTATATCGACCTGCTTTATTTATAGGTCGGCGTTGTGATCATTCCTGATCACTTTACTTCATTTGCTGTTTGCATATTTGTGTGGTTACTTCGTTGCTATTAAGGTGAGTTATAGTCCCATTTTTCTATTTTAAAGCTTTTGGGATGAGAATACATGCAATTTATTTTATATTTTGGACATAAGTGGAAGTTGGTTTAAATTATTCATTGTGGGTTGAACAAAAATATTCCCTAGTCTGGTAACTGTAATCACTGGTTTCTACTGGTGAACGCGAATCCTATGGATAGATCTATCGGGTTTGACAACCCCATTTCGAGCTAGTCGCGCTAGCAATTTATAATCGAAATGTTTAGTACTTCGTATTTTATTGTAGATACACTTGTTCGGTGTATATTATTTATTGTGTTTGGCAAGGGTAAATAAATGGTTAAGTGGTTACCAGGTGGCTCACGGAAAATGGAATAATGTTTTTATATGTTTTCTAACATATAATTTAGTGGTCCAAAAAGGAGTTTTTATGTGTTCAAACATAAATTTTTATGGTTTAAATTAGATATTGTTTACAATATTAAACCTATAAGTCACTCAATATTTTTGTTGACAGTTACTCGCATTTTTTATTCTCAGGTTCATGATTGATTGCTTCCGCTGTGCTTAGAGAGTCTGCATATTTATGATGGCAGCTTTTGTTAAACATTAACTTGCATTCTATTTTGATACATTTAATAGTGGATGTTGTTGACTTTGTTTTGGTCAACTTTTGGTTAAGTAATAATGTATGGTTTTTCTAAACTTACACATTTTGGTAGGTTTCCTTTATAGGAAATCATTTTTAAATAAAGAATGCAAGGTTATTTATTAAATTCATATAGAGTTATGATCAAGCTGTGGGACCAAGTGACGGAGCCGTTAAGTGTTTTGACGGGGACATCACAGTTGGTATCAGAGCGTTGGTTGTAGGGAATTAGGCTGCATTGATGTCGTTACCCGAGTCGATAGGGTGCATTAGTGAGTCTAGTCTACATCCCGGCCTATAATGTATTATTATATGTGATTATTTGTATCGTATTGGTATGTATATTGTTGTCATACATACATCCCTATTATGTTTTGAATCCGGGAGGAACTCCCATTCCAATTTAAACGTAGTCTCTGACTCGTGCGAACTTATCCTTATAAGAACACCTCGGGTAGTGAAACCGAGGGGTGTCATTCTTGACTTCTGAAATTCTCGACATTTCTATGTCATCTATTATGGTTATGTATATATAATGTTTGAGTTATCTTATGCGAGATGCCATTCTTGACTTCTAAATGCTCGGCATTTCAATGTCAGCTATTATGTTTAGGTATATAACATTCTTGTTATATTACGTGTCTTTGTGCCGTTGTGCCTATGTGCTTTGGTTTTTGAATCGGAAGACGTCATTCTTGACTTTTATAGATTTTTAGCACTTCGAAGACATTTCTATGTCATCGTTACTGCTATTTGTTACTTATGATGTTTTGTCTCTTGTGCTATCCTTAGCACATTGTTTAAGAAAATGTTTTAGAGAAATTGTGTGGAAGTTGATCGCGTGTCCTGATCTCATGTAGTGCTATTGGAATGGAGCTATGAATTAGTGAAATATAATGGCGTCAGGCCAACGTGATTATATTACGTTAATTCATAAAGAAGTCCCAATATTGTGACATGAGGAATAGAAAGCGAGTCAAAGAAAATTTTTACACTACTCACTTAGAAATTCTGATGTATTACATGGGTAGGGAAGATATTCATTATCTTATTTGTTGATATACGAGAAGCTCGTTTTAACCAGATTATCTATCTCATGCCCTACCCTCCATAACTCGCTTGTTAGCAACTGCTTCGCTCGGGAACAGTTTTGGCCCAAGGACTTCTGTCCTGATAATAGTCAAAATAACATTTAACTCATTGGTTTTCATGACCTCGTAACATTTGTTGGTCAAATGTCGCACGACGATTCAAGTCATTTACTCGATCTTTCACGATCTTACTTCAACTTGTAACCTCTGAAATACAGATACTCTGTTTATCATCGGGAGTTTTACACATTTGTTTAATTGGGCAGTTCTCACGGGATTTATGGGTGAATAGAAGTAATGAAATATTTTGTCATGTATACAATTTATAAAAATCATATATGTATATATGGATTCAAATGAATAAATTTACCCTTACCTATTTTGGCTAGTATATACTAAATTATACCTACAAAATTATTTTAAGACCACTCATTTATTGAGCTGTTTTGATTAAGTCAATTTGTTTTACATAAAATGATACACGTTGTACATACTTTTAAATTTACTAAGAACTTCGTTCCGTTTATGTTGTCACATCAAATGTTTAAAGCTTTTTCAAAACTCTTTTGATTGATTTTTATCAAATTTTCGCATTACCCTACAGAGTGTTTGGATCACAGTTTTCGCATCCTCCATTTAAGGATGAAACCTACCCTTAAGTTCATTGATAGAAACTCTTACACCACTTTGGATTCCGCTTTTACAAAATTTGTAGGAAAGTCTTTGCGCTCATAAAATTTTCCCCTCTTATGGTTGGACATGGCAGAAACGCAGACCGATAAATCAATTTTCTGGGGTACACTCGGTGGTCACCCTATTGTAGAAAAGGCACTAGGTGGGTTTCTACCCCAACTGTTGCTATAGTGGGTATCATGGATATATATTTCACTAGACCATTTGAGGAGTTTCTACTCTCAATATTCGCTGTCAACCACAACACCCTCGTAAACATCAATCCTAGGATTCAATACTTTGAGGTGCACGAAATTATTTTTAGAGTATCATCTCACCTGGAGGCGGCCATTATTTATAACCTATGATTCGCGTTCTTTTCATCCGCACATAAATTTAAGAATATGGATGAATCCTAGATTTCCTCGCTCATTGTACAA
The DNA here is from genome assembly GCF_046630445.1 of Rutidosis leptorrhynchoides. NCBI lineage: Eukaryota > Viridiplantae > Streptophyta > Magnoliopsida > Asterales > Asteraceae > Rutidosis > Rutidosis leptorrhynchoides. Next base: position 265,517,135 of record NC_092335.1, read on the forward strand.
GGAAGTACACTCTCGTTGAAATATCACACCTTTCATACGTCTTCCTTTCGGAAATGTAATGAAAATTTACTTTGAAGTCCATGATCCTCGTTATCTCCTTTGAGAGAATTGCCTTAAATATCTATGCCACTAATGTGACTACTCCATATATTTCTTCCTTCATTACTGCAACTATATTTCATTCATCCCAGTTCGTCCCCTTAGGGAGCTTCGGTTTTGTTTGTTAGGAAAAAGGTGGTTCATTCCGATGGTGTATTGATTATCGCGCGTTGAACAAGCTTACGATTAAGAACCGTTATCCTCTTCCGAGAATTGATGATCTGTTCGATCAACTTCAAGGTTCGTCCATTTATTCTAAGATTGATCTTCATTCCGGTTATCACCAATTACGCGCTAAATAAATTGATATTCCGAAAACCGCTTTCCGTACCCGTTATGGTCACTGCGAATTTCTTGTTATAACTTCTGGATTGACTAATGCACCTGCTGTGTTCACGGACCTCATGAACCGTGTGTGAAGACCCTATCTGGATAAATTAGTTATCGTTTTCATCGACGACATCCTTATTTATTCCAAGAGTGATGAAGAGCACGAAGAACATTTGAAGTTGGTGCTTGATTTGTTGAGAAAAGAAGAATAGTACGCTAAGTTCTCTAAGTGTGCTTTCTGGTTAAGAGAAGTTCAATTTCTTGGATATATTATTAGTAAACATGGAATACAAGTTGACCCTGCTATGATTGAAGCGATTGAAAAGTGGGAAATTTCGAAAACTCCTACTCAGATTCGTCAGTTCCTAGGTTTGGCAGGCTATTATAGAAGGTTCATTCAAGATTTCTCTCGTATAGCGAAACCTCTGACTGCTTTAACGTACAAGGGGAAGAAGTATGAGTGGAAGGATGAACAAGAGACTTCTTTTCAAACTTTAAAGAAGAAGTTGACTACCGCTCCGATATTGTCACTACCTGAGGGTAATGATGATTTTGTTGTTTATTGTGATGCTTCGCGTCAGGGCTTTGGTTGTGTTTTGATGCAACGAAAGAAAGTTATTGCATACGTGTCACGTCAGTTGAAGATTCACGAATAGAATTATACAACCCATGATTTAGAATTAGGAGTTGTTGTGTTTGCGCTCAAGATTTGGAGACATTATCTTTATTAGGTCAAAAGTACAGTGTACACTGATCACAAAAGTCTTCAACATATCCTTGACCAAAAACAGTTGAATATGAGGCAACGAAGATAGGTTGAGACATTGCATGATTATGATTACGAACTTCTGTAACCTCTGGGGAAGGCCAATGTTATGGCCGATACGTTAAGTCGTAAAGAGAGGACTGAACCTCGTATGTTTAGGGCTTTGAATATGACCATTTGAACAAATCTCGCAAGGCAGATTCTTGCAGCTCAACAAGAAGCCTTGAAGGAGGAGAATTTTGTAACGGGAAGGTCCGAGGCTTGAGTAAACAGTTAGATGTACGAACCGATGGTACTCGGTATTTTGTGGGACATCTTTAGGTTCCGAAGTTTGGTGATCTACGACAACTTATTTTAGATGAGGCTCATAAGTCTAGGTACTCTATTCATCCTGGTTCAGGAAAGATGTATCATGATCTTAAGGAGCTGTATTGGTGGCCTAATTTGAAAGCTGATGTGGCTAAGTGTTTGGCCTCCGCTAAGGTTAAAGATGAACATCAGGAACCGTCCAGACTTTTGGTGCAACCTGAGATTCCCGAGTGGAAATGGGAAGGGATTACGATGGATTTTATTACAAAGTTACCGAGAGTTGCGGGTGGCTATGATACCATTTGGGTGATTGTAGACTGACTCACAAAGTCAGCTCACTTTTTTCCGATTAAAGAAACGGATTCAATGGAGAAGCTTACTCATTTGTATTTGAAGGAGATGGTTTCTAGACATGGTGTTCCCGTGTTATTTCGGACCGAGATAGTCGATTTACATCGAGGTTTTGGCAGTCCTTACAAGATGCTTTGGGAACTAAATTGGATATGAACACTGCTTATCATCCAAAGTCAGATGGTTAGAGTGAAAGGACCATTCAAACGTCGGAATACATGTTACGAGCATGCATCATTGATTTTGGTAATGTTTGGAATAAGTACTTGCCACTGGCTGAATTTTCTTATAATAACAGCTATCATGCAAGTATTAAGCCGCACCTTTTGAAACGCTGTATGGTAGATAGTGGAGGTCTCCTGTCTGCTGGAATGAGGTTGGGGATGCTCAACTCACAGGTCCAGGAACTTTTCATGAAACTACCGAGAAGATCGTACGGATTAAGGAAAGTTTGAGAACCGCCAGAAGTCGGCAAAAGAGCTATGCCAATAAGAGAAGGAACGATATTGAATTTCAGGTCGGTGATCGTGTTATGTTGAAGGTACCACCTTGGAAGGGCGTGATACGTTTTGGTAAAAAGGGAAAGTTGAATCCTCGTTTTGTTGGACCGTTTGAGATTATTGAGAGACTTGGATCCGTGGCTTATCGTTTGAAATTGCCACAAGAACTCAGTGCTGTTCACGATGTTTTTCACGTGTCGAATTTAAAGAAGTGTTTGGCTGAGGCCGATAAGATAATTCCTCTGGAGGAACTTCATGTTGATAAGCAACTTCATTTTATTGAGGAACCTATTGAAATTATGGACCGAGAGGTTAAGACTCTGAAGCAGAGTAGAATTCCTATTGTCCGGGTTAGATGGAACGCCAGGCGCGCTCCCGAGTTCACTTGGGAGCGTGAAGATCTGATGAAGCAGAAGTACCCGCATTTGTTCCCAGATGCTGAGTCAACCCCTGCACTTGCTTAAATTTCGGGACGAAATTTCCGTAACGGGAAGGTACTGTAACGACCCTACTTTTTTCGTTATCTTTTACCGTTAATTATTTAACGACCATTAACTGTTATTCGTACCACGTCATTTCTATGACCTATATTATTATTTTTTTAATAATATATTAATTATTATGTGTTATATGAATATTTGTATTCATATCTTAAATTGTACGTTTCTACGTGTCGCGGATTTCTATTCGGCGAATCTTTTCAGTTTTCAAACCAACGGTTGAGCTTTTGGGATTTTTAAGTCCTAATTATTTTAAATATGATATTTTAATGTCATATGTTTATATTTAGTGTTTATATATTTTATTCGTCGCGTATTTGTTATCTGTCCGAAAAATCAATCGCGTAGTAACATTTTGGATTAGTGGGGCCCACCTCCTTGCTGATTTTGACCGAAAACTCCCTTAGGGAGGGGGTGTTTGTGCCATTTCTTCTAACTTGGAGCATTTTTGATCAAAACCTAATACACTCCTTATTTCTTTCATTTTTCCACATTTTAATTTTTGCTCTCCCTCTCCCTTGTTCTTGGCTGTCACCTACAGCACCATAAACATCATCATCATCAATTAAAAATATTACTTGGATCATCAAATCGTTTATACAATCGGATTCCTCATTCCGTTCTCTACGCGCTCATATTAATCTTTTCTTGATTAGGGTATAAACCCTAACCCTAAATTTACAATTTTTCTTTATTTTTTTTCTGTATTTTGATGTTATATCGATAGTATGATGATTACATGTTATTGTATTGATGATTGTATGCGTAGAATTGCTCGATTATACATGTTTTCGGTTTGATTTAATTGGGACAGCAGAATATTCGTTCATTTCTGGTTATGTAACTGATATAAAAGTGAAATTAAAGTATCTAGATGAGTTCCTCTCATCAAGACATTAATTTTAGACTCCGGATTCATGTCATTTCGATTCCAGTAACTCTAGATATTATCAAAATGGTGTTTTGTTGAGATAAATTTATGAAAACGAATTGAATCAGGTATGGTCCGACTTTGTGACCATTTTTGGAGTCTTTAGGGTGTATTAGTGTGTTAGGATTGATGATGGGATGAACTTTCATGTTCGGGTCATCTAAATCCGAGCCACAGATCACCCGTTATGACTAAAACACGTTTTTGAGCGGATTAAAGGTCCAAACTGATTAAGGGCTGTAAGTCATGACTTGGTGACTGTTCTTGGGATGTTCTTGAGCACATAATGTGTCGGGTAGGTTGGTTAGGTGAAGATATATATATGACTCGCTGAAAACTGATTCCCGGGGCTTAAGTTATGACCCGATGAACTTTTAATTAAAACTTACGGTTATTAATTGTGACTTATGATATAAATAATGATTTTCATTATTATTAAATTACTTATGATATAAAAATTAATTATTATAATTTAAGACTTATGATATATATTTATTATATCATTTAATTATTACTTATGATTTAATTAAACTTTTAATTAAACTTATGATTAATAACACTTTTATTATTAATGAAAAATACTTATGATAAGTATTAAACTTATATTATGAGATTATTATAATGAGACTTATAATAAGGATTAATTAATTATTTAATTATTATAAGGCTTAGTTATTAGTTAATTATAATTTAATTATTAAATATTTATGATTTAATAATTAAAATTAGAAACTTATGATATGATTAATAATTCATTATTAATTAATAATACTTATGATATGATTTAAAATTTATTATTATTTAATAATACTTATATTATGATTAATATTTAATTAATTAATTAATTAAATACTTATGTTATATTAATTATATCATTTAAACTTATGTTAACTTTAATAATTCATTTTAATCTAATTAAACTTACGTTATGACATAATTATACATATTTAACTTTAATTAACATTATAACTTATATTATTATTACAACTTACACTTTAAAAATTAATGTTGACTATGTTTGACCAAGGTTGACTTTTGAGTTGACTTTTTGTTGACTTTGACTTTCAGTTGACTTTTGTTGACTTTCTAAATAAGGAAACTTTCCTAACTTAAAAACTTTCTAAAAATAGCAACTTTCTAAATATGGAAACTTTCTAAATTTGGAAACTTTCCAAAAATAGAAACTTTCCTAAAATAGAAACTTTCCTAAAATAGAAACTTTCCAAAAATGGAAACCTGCTAAAAATAGAAACTTTCTAAAAATAGAAAGTGCGTGTCCGTACGCTGTTCTGATTAAACCGATGCATGTTGAGTGTTGTTCTATGTCTACTTGGAACATGTACAATAGCTATCATACTAAGACTTGAACTAAGTTAGTTATTTATATCGACCTGCTTTATTTATAGGTCGGCGTTGTGATCATTCCTGATCACTTTACTTCATTTGCTGTTTGCATATTTGTGTGGTTACTTCGTTGCTATTAAGGTGAGTTATAGTCCCATTTTTCTATTTTAAAGCTTTTGGGATGAGAATACATGCAATTTATTTTATATTTTGGACATAAGTGGAAGTTGGTTTAAATTATTCATTGTGGGTTGAACAAAAATATTCCCTAGTCTGGTATCTGTAATCACTGGTTTCTACTGGTGAACGCGAATCCTATGGAAAGATCTATCGGGTTTGACAACCCCATTTCGAGCTAGTCGCGCTAGCAATTTATAATCGGAATGTTTAGTACTTCGTATTTTATTGTAGATACACTTGTTCGGTGTATATTATTTATTGTGTTTGGCAAGGGTAAATAAATGGTTAAGTGGTTACCAGGTGGCTCACGAAAAATGGAATAATGTTTTTATATGTTTTCTAACATATAATTTAGTGGTCCAAAAAGGAGTTTTTATGTTTTCAAACATAAATTTTTATGGTTTAAATTAGATATTGTTTACAATATTAAACCTATAATTCACTCAACATTTTTGTTGACAGTTACTCGCATGTTTTATTCTCAGGTTCATGATTGATTGCTTCCGCTGTGCTTAGAGAGTCTGCATATTTATGATGGCAGCTTTTGTTAAACATTAACTTGCATTCTATTTTGATACATTTAATAGTGGATGTTGTTGACTTTGTTTTGGTCAACTTTTGGTTAAGTAATAATGTATGGTTTTTCTAAACTTACACATTTTGGTAGGTTTCCTTTATAGGAAATCATTTTTAAATAAAGAATGCAAGGTTATTTATTAAATTCATATAGAGTTATGATCAAGCTGTGGGACCAAGTGACGGAGCCATTAAGTGTTTTGACGGGGACATCACACACGATCACCCATATAATTGTTCTTCTCTTTTTCTGCTTTTGATCCCATATAATTTCGCTACCCAACTATCGATTAACCACCACAATCCGTCACCACCTTATTTTTCCATCACCAATAAACCACCACTCGTTATCTATATGAGCCAAGACAACCACCATCATCTTGTCCCTTTCAAACCCCAACCTGCAAAATTGAACACCTTGCAACACCATTCGCCTGCCACCATTTTCTTTTCTTTTCACTGTCTCTACAACCGTTTAAACAGTCCATTTGCAGCAGTCACTACTGCAAATATTATGTATTTCTTTCCTGTTTTAAATGCAAAAACCACCTCAAAACACCACCTAATGCTGCGTCTGTTTATCTGTCCAAAAAGTTACTTCTTTTATATTTTTGTGGTTGTGGCCGACAACTCCCTAACACAAGTTATCCCACTTGTGTATTAAAAGAATGGGGAGTAATCGCCTATATATATATATATATATATATATATATATATATATATATATATATATATATATATATATATATATATATATATATATATATATTGTATATATGACATATTGGAGCTTTAGTTCGTGACAATGACAGATAAGGGAACTGGAATATTTGATTTTTTTTTTGTATCTGGGTCGATTAAACTATGATGGAGTGGGCTAATAAACTTAAATTCCAATCCACATTTCTATTTATGTTGGGCCTACTCTTAAACGTTGGGCCTATAGCATGAACACATGAACAACAGGCCTACAAAACCTTTTCTGTTGCTGCTCACTTCGAGATTTTGTAACAGAGACGAAATATTGATGGTATTTCGAAAATGATGATAGCTTAAGTTCATGATACGGATGTTGATGATGATATTATGTACGATGATGTTATGATATATGGATTATGTATGATGATGAATACATAATCGTAGGATGTTACGATGTTATGATAAAGATGATACGTAGCATGATAAGATAATGATGCGTAATGATTATGATGTGGTTAGATAATTAAGATGTTAGATTAAGGATGACGATGGATATGATGTAAATGAAAGGATTTAAAAATCCTATTTGAATTTAGAAAGACACCGATAGAGCGATGGTTAGGGGAGTTATCGGGTTAGCGGGACGTCGCGGGTTCGAACCCGGACTTGAGCATTTTTTTAAGGATTACTTCTTTGAGGTAGTTTTCTATCATTATTATTATTATTATTATTATTATTATTATTATTATTATTATTATTATTATTATTATTATTATTATTATTATTATTATTATTATTATTATTATTATTATTATTATTATTATTATTACCATTATTATTATTATATTTATTATTATTAATATTATTACTAGTATCATGTTTATTAAAAACTAGCCTTTTTTGTAAAGTATCATTTTTATTATTATTATTATTATTATCATTATTAGAAAAATTATCATTTTTATCAAAACTATTATTATCTTATTCATTATAAAACCTAATTATTATCATTACTAAAGATTATTATTATAAATATTATTAGTATAGCTATTATTATTATTATCACTATTAATATTATTTTTAAATACTATTATTATTATTATTAGAATAATTAACATTTTTTATTATAAATATTATTTTAGCAAAAGATAATTATGTAAAGATATAAATATTACATATATCATAAGTATATCTAAAGTTACTATAACATATATAAATATACATAACGTTTGAAATAATAAATACATTACTATTTTAAATAAGTAATATATTATATAATTAATATATAAACTGGTTTGATTACTATTACATGTTAATTAGAGGTGTTAATATATATACTTGATATAGGTTCATGAATCAGATGCCAACCCTACATTTGTTCAATGACGTCATATGTATTTTTCCTACAAAATACTGTATTGTGAGTTTCATTACTCCCCTTTTAAAAGCTTTTGCAATATATATATATTTTTGGGACTGAGAATACATGCGCTTTTATAAATGTTTTACGAAATAGACACAAGTAATCGAAACTACATTATATGGTTGAATGATAGAAGCCGAATATGCCCTTTTTGCTTGGTAGCCTAAGAATTAGTAAACCGATCTACTAATTGACGCGAATCCTAAAGATAGATCTATTGGGCCTAACAAACCCCATCCAAATACCGGATGCTTTAGTACTTCGAATTCATTTTTATCATGTCCGATGGATGTCCCGGAATGATAGGGGATATTCTTATATACATCTTGTTAATGTCGGTTACCAAGTGTTCAATCCATATGAATCATTTTTGTCTCTATGCATGGGATGAATATTTATGAGAAATGAAAATGAAAATCTTGTGGTCTATTAAAATGATGGAAATGATTATTTATGTTAAACTAATGAATTCACCAACCTTTTAGTTGACACTTTAAAGCATGTTTATTCTCAGGTATGAAAGAAATCTTCCGCTGTGCATTTGCTCATTTTAGAGATATTACTTGGAGTCATTCATGACATATTTCAAAATACGTTGCATTCGAGTCGTTGAGTTCATCAAGATTATTATTAAGTCAATTATAGATTGGATATATTCTGAAATGGTATGCAAGCCTGTCAACTTTCAATGTGATGAAAGTTTATCTTTTAAAAACGAATGCAATGTTTGTAAAATGTATCATATAGAGGTCAAGTACCTCGCGATGTAACCAAATGTAATGTATTCGTCCAGATGGATTAGGACGGGTCTCTACAAAAGATTTTATATAGATAAAGAATTGACGATGACGTATGATGAAAAAGATGAAACGAAGTTCCTGCTAGCTGTCTGCCACTATGATTTTCTTTTATATAATTAAACCCTACAAATATTGATCGGTTATTTGTCATTGAGCTTGGGCCGTGAATTGAGTTACACAGTTGGGCCGTTTTCTTTTTCTTTTGAATTTGCAATTTGGGTCGTAATTCTTGTTATGTTGATTTGGCCAAAGACCCACGAATGAATCATAAGCCCAACATGGCTTATGCTTCCTGCCGCTATTTCATTGTTTCCTTTAAGATTTAAAACTAGAATGATGTAGTGACCCGAACTTTTCCATGTTTATATATATATTAAATGAAATTTTTATTTACATGATTAAGTGTTTCTAACATGTTAAGCAATCAAACTTGTTAAGACTTGATTAATTGAAATAGGTTTCATATAGACAATTGACCACCCAAGTTGACCGGTGATTCACGAACGTTAAAACTTGTAAAAACTATACGATGACATATATATGGTTATATATATAGTTAACATGATTTTATTATAAGTATGTATCTCATTAGGTATTTTAACAATGAGTTATATACATAAAAATGAGACTATTAATTTAAGAAACTCGAAAACGATATATATAACGATTATCGTTATAACAACGTCTTACTAGGTACATATGAATCATATTAAGATATTGATACACTTGGTTAATTATGTTACATTATAATTAAATATATTATTAAGTGTATTAACAATGAAATACATATGTAAAAATAAGACTACTAACTTAATGATTTCGAAACGAGACATATATGTAACGATTATCGTTGTAACGACATTTAACTGTATATATATCATACTAAGATATATTATATATCATAATATCATGATAATATAACAATTTAACATCTCATTTGTTATAATAAACAATGGGTTAACAACATTCAACAAGATGGTTAACCTAAAGGTTTCAAAACAACATTTACATGTAACGACTAACGATGACTTAACGACTCAGTTAAAATGTATATACATGTAGTGTTTTAATATGTATTCATACACTTTTGAAAGACTTCAATACACTTATCAAAATACTTCTACTTAACAAAAATGCTTACAATTACATCCTTGTTCAGTTTCATCAACAATTCTACTCGTATGCACCCGTATTCGTACTCGTACAATACACAGCTTTTAGATGTTTGTACTATTGGTATATACACTCCAATTACCAGTTCTTAGCAGCCCATGTGAGTCACCTAACACATGTGGGAACCATCATTTGGCAACTAGCATGAAATATCTCATAAAATTACAAAAATATGAGTAATCATTCATGACTTATTTACATGAAAACAAAATTACATATCCTTTATATCTAATCCATACACCAATGACCAAAAACACCTACAAACACTTTCATTCTTCAATTTTCTTCATCTAATTGATCTCTCTCAAGTTCTATCTTCAAGTTCTATAAAATCAAGAATGCTTCCAAGATTGCAAGTTTACTTCCAAGTTTTCTAAATCCATTCCAAGTAATCATCCAAGATCAAGAAACCTTTGTTACTTACAGTAGGTTATCTTTCTAATACAAGGTAATAATCATATTCAAACTTTAATTCAATTTCTATAACTATAACAATCTTATTTCGAGTGGAAATCTTACTTGAAATTGTTTTCGTGTCATGATTCTGCTTCAAGAACTTTCAAGCCATCCAAGGATCCTTTGAAGCTAGATCTATTTTTCTCATTTCCAGTAGGTTTATTCAAGGAACTTGAGGTAGTAATGATGTTCATAACATCATTCGATTCATACATATAAAGCTATCTTATTCGAAGGTTTAAACTTGTAATCACTAGAACATAGTTTAGTTAATTCTAAACTTGTTCGCAAATAAAAGTTAATCCTTCTAAATTGACTTTTAAAATCAACTAAACACATGTTCTATATCTATATGATATGCTAACTTAATGATTTAAAACCTGGAAACACGAAAAACACCGTAAAAGCGGATTTACACCGTCGTAGTAACATCGCGGGCTGTTTTGGGTTAGTTAATTAAAAACTATGATAAACTTTGATTTAAAAGTTGTTATTCTGGGAAAATGATTTTTATTATGAACATGAAACTATATCCAAAAATTATGATTAAACTCAAAGTGGAAGTATGTTTTCTAAAATGGTCATCTAGACGTCATTCTTTCGACTGAAATGACTACCTTTACAAAAATGACTTGTAACTTATTTTTCCGACTATAAACCTATAAATTTTCTATTTAGATTCATAAAATAGAGTTAAATATGAAACCATAGCAATTTGATTCACTCAAAACGGATTTAAAATGAAGAAGTTATGTGTAAAACAAGATTGGATAATTTTTCTCATTTTAGCTACGTGAAAATTGGTAACAAATCTATTCCAACCATAACTTAATCAACTTGTATTGTATATTATGTAATCTTGAGATACCATAGACACGTATACAATGTTTCGACCTATCATGTCGACACATCTATATATATTTTGGAACAACCATAGACACTCTATATGTGAATGTTGGAGTTAGCTATACAGGGTTGAGGTTGATTCTAAAATATATATAGTTTGAGTTGTGATCAATACTGAGATACGTATACACTGGGTCGTAGATTGATTCAAGATAATATTTATCGATTTATTTCTGTACATCTAACTGTGGACAACTAGTTGTAGGTTACTAACGAGGACAGCTGACTTAATAAACTTAAAACGTCAAAATATATTAAAAGTGTTGTAAATATATTTTGAACATACTTTGATATATATGTATATATTGTTATAGGTTCGTGAATCAACCAGTGGCCAAGTCTTACTTCCCGACGAAGTAAAAATCTGTGAAAGTGAGTTATAGTCCCACTTTTAAAATCTAATATTTTTGGGATGAGAATACATGCAGGTTTTATAAATGATTTACAAAATAGACACAAGTACGTGAAACTACATTCTATGTTTGAATTATCGAAATCGAATAGGCCCCTTTTTATTAAGTCTGGTAATCTAAGAATTAGGGAACAGACACCCTAATTGACACGAATCCTAAAGACAGATCTATTGGGCCTAACATGTGACAACCCGGAAATTTCCAATCAAATTTAAACTTTATCTTTATATTATTCCGACACGATAAGCAAAGTTTGTTAAGTTAAATCTCAAGAATTTTAAATTGTGTTCATACATTCATTATATCCTCGACCAAATTCAGACGATTCACGAACCGTTATATATAAATAAATATGTATATATATGTATATATATATATATATATATTATAACTTGAGAATATTAATAAAGTATTAAACGTATAATACTTTACATGATCGTATTTGTTTCAATATGTTTATCGATGGAATTAGAAGATAATATCAAATTGTTGATTTATCAGATACATTATGATATGATTACGGGTCTATGTTATGAGGTCCACTGTGATTTAAGAAATCTATTCTTTTTGACAACATTCGGAAAATGGTAAAGTGATTTATAAGTAAGAACGTGAAGTGTAAATAACTTAGATGTTGGATATCGACAAGTTAAGTAACTCGACATTTTTCATTAAGATGATTTCATACGTTTATTTAACCTTTGAACTTTATCCCATGCTTCACCAACAAACTGTAATTTAAAAACTTGAAACCTATTATGAATATATATGATTCTACTTTTTTAAAACATTTTATGATATAACGATTTCCATTATTTTAACCTTTAAACAAAATGATTCTTAAAAATATATTTGGTTTTGGAAAACAAAATTATTATATTTATTTGATTTAGTTTCAAACGTACAAAAAATGTTTTCAGTTTAAAAAGAACTTTATTATTAAAACGTATATAACTTTTATAAATATCTAGAACCACTTTTGACAACTCATTACTTAACCAGTATGATAAAGATAACGATATTTATATTTTATTTTATTAAATATATATAACGATTTAAATTAATATTATATATATTTATACTACGTACATAGTTTTATAATTTTACTATACTTAAACTTTACCTTTACTTTATTTTTACTTTACTTTAACTTTAATAATTCACTTTAATAATTCATACTTTAATAATTCACTTTAATAATTCATACTTTAATAATTCACTTTAATAATTCATACTTTAATAATTCACTTTAATAATTCATACTTTAATAATTCACTTTAATAATTCATACTTTAATAATTCACTTTAATAATTCAAAAATCTATTATAAATAGAATTCAATAGGTTTCATTATTTTATAGAAACTTGAAAATATTTTTCTCTAAACTCTCTCAATCGATTTATATATATATATTTACTCCGTATTATTTCAAGATATTATTAGTATACATAAAATATTACGTCAGAGTGCTGTCCGAGTGATTTCGAAATTGTTTTTCGAGTGGGATTGGATTAAGAAAATTATGGGTTATAGCTATGGAGGTGATTGGTATGGTTCATGGGTATGCTCGTGAGGTCAATATAGTGTTTATCATCTCCGTTGTGTCTACGTACCTTTCCTGCAATATTGAATCTCAATATTGATACGTGAGTACTCATAATTTAACTTTTACATACTAATAGTGTATCCCTGACTAGTGCTCGAGTATATAGGATTATGCATGTTTGTACTTTTGATATTGCCTTTAGTTAGGTTATGTTGAATCCTGAATTAGTTATATATGCGACTGAGATAAGGTATAAGATATGCATGTCGTTGGAAAGCTAGCGAAAAATTAAGAACTTTTCATTTAGATATCGAATGATTTCGATGAACGGATTTGAAGTTATAGTCCATCGAATTTTTGTATTATTATTAAAAATGATTATTATTATCGTCGTTATTATCGTCGTTCTAGTTTTTTCTTATTATTATTATTATTATTATTATTATCTTTATTAATAAAAGGATTTATCATTAAAAATTGTTATTTTTTTTATTATTACTATCGTTATTATCGTTAAAGTTATAATTAGTATTATTATTATTATCCAATTATTATTATTATTATTATTATTATTATTATTATTATTATTATTATTATTATTATTATTATTATTATTATTATTATTATTATTATTGGTATTATTATTATTATCATTATTAATATATATATCATTATTTAAAAATGGTTATTGTTATTGTTATTATTATTATTACTATATTATCATTAAGATAATTATTAGTATTATTGTTAATAATGTTATAGTAACTATCATTATTAATATTAGGGTAATTAAAACAAATATTTGTAACACCTAATTATTTTGATTACTATTATTATCATTATTACGAACACGATATAAAAGACGATTAAAAACTATTAAACGAAACGATTAGGAAATAATGGGTAAGAGTATCATGATGAAATTAAAATATTATAAGATATTGATTTAGATAAAATTATCGTTCTTATTATTTTTATCATTACTATTATTATTAAAATTATCGTTAGTATTAAAACTATCATTTTAACAAAAATTATCATTTTAATAGAAATGTCATTGTTACTATAAAATATCATTATTATTATTATTATTTTTAATAGAATTATTTTTTTAAAGATAATATTAAAAATTATCGTAAATATTAAAGTTATCATAATTAGAATTATAGTTTTATCATAATGTCATCTTAGTAATTATAAATATTGATATTTTTATAATAATAATTATTATTACAAAATAATACAACTTTTACTTACTATCATTATAGATATTATTTTATCAAATAAATATTTGATACAAACATATTTTACTACGTGTAATAACTTACTTTAATAATACGTATCATATTATCTTTATAATATTAAATGAACCCTATAAATTTTATTACTTAATATATATAAAAGTTTATTTTATTATATAAATATAATATAAAATTTTATTTATTAATAAATAAATTATATTATTTACTCTAATAAATCTTTTAAAAATATTTAAAAATATAAAACGACGATATTTAAACTATATATTAATCATGTATAAATTTTTGGAAATTATTTTGAGTCAAATTTACTTTTGTTGACTTTTGCATATTAGTCTCGAGCATTAGGATTGTGGTACACTATGACTTGACCTAATTTGTTAGACAAATATTGACCAACACATAAATATATATAATTAATTTAGGTTCGTGAATCCGAGGCCAACCTTGCACTTGTTCAATGACGTTATATGTATTTTTACTACGAAATACAGTATGGTGAGTTTCATTTACCTTTTTACCCTTTATATTTTTGGGCTGAGAATACATGCGCAATTTTTATAAATGTTTTTCGAAATAGACACAAGTAATCGAAACTTCATTATATGGTTGAATTATCGAAATCGAATATACCCCTTTTTATTAAGTCTGGTAATCTAAGAATTAGGGAACAGACACCCTAATTGACGCGAATCCTAAAGATAGATCTATTGGGCCTAACAAACCCCATCCAAAGTACCGGATGCTTTAGTACTTCAAAATTATATCATATCCGAAGGAGGATCCCGGAATGATAGGGGATATTCTTATATGTATCTAGTTAATGTCGGTTACCAGGTGTTCACCATATGAATGATTATTTTTTATCTCTATGCATGGGACGTATATTTATGAGAACTGGAAATGAAATTCTTGTGGTCTATTAAAATGATGGAAATAAATGATTATGATAAACTAATGAACTCACCAATCTTTTGGTTGACACTTTAAAGCATGTTTATTCTCAGGTGTTAAAGAAATCTTCCGTTGTGCATTTGCTCATTTTAAAGATATTACTTGGAGTCTTTCATAGCATATTTCGAAGAACGTTGCATTCGAGTCATTGAGTTCATCAAAGATTATTATTAAATCAATTTATAGTTGGATAGTGGATATTATGAAATGGTATGCATGCCTGTCAATTTTTGATGTAAAGAAAGATTGTCTTTTAAAAACGAATGCAATGTTTGTAAAATATATCATATATAGGTCAAATACCTCGCAATGTAATCAACTATTGTGAATCGTTTATAATGTATATGAACGGGTCCTTTCAGTTGGTATCAGAGCGGTGGTCTTAGCGAACCAGGTCTGCATTAGTGTGTCTAACTGATAAGTCGTTAGGATGCATTAGTGAGTCTGGACTTCGACCGTGTCTGCATGTCAAAAGTTTTGCTTATCATTTCTAGTCGGAAATCATCTGCTTATCATCCATAGGAAATTACCTGCTTATCATTATTAGTCTAGACACGTCTTGCTACATTAATTGCATGAGTAGTGTATAGACAAACTTCATATCTTAGCGTATCTGCTAAATCATATCTTATCGTATCTGTTACTTTAAACTTTACCTGACATACCCCGCAAATTCCTCCGTAATCTATGAAATCTTTTGATCTCTATATATAGATATCCTATGTAAATAGAATAACACCCGATAGCCGAAAAATCATTTTTATATCGAAAATCCTTTATCCAATCATACGAAATGGAATTTGTCATCAGTTCAAGTCACTCGGATTCCGAAATGGAATCTCACTCAAGCTCCGAAAGCAGTGTGACCGGAATGGATCAACCAATCAGTCATCACCTATTCTGGATGAATTGGGGATGGGTTCGTTGCCTCCTCAATCATTGGAAACAAGAAGAAGGCGATCCTTTCCATCCACCACATTGCCCTCTTGGCGAAGAACCTGAAGCACTTACCGGCGAACCTGTTCGAGACACCATTTTCTCTTTCATTTCCAGGGTATCTCGTCACGATTATATACTACATCAAATTCTAGATTTTATTTATCCGCTCGTTCCGACCGACAATCATCCTGGAATAATAGAAGAAGTCAACGAGCTTCGCGCTCGGGTAGTGGCTTTGGAGAATATGGTGCAGAGATTACAAACACCAGTAGCAGCACCAGCAGCATAACCAGTACCACTATCATCAACGCCAACAGTACCATTACCACCTCCAACCACAACCGCGTTGTAAACCTCAACTTCACAATCTGTCCCACGAGCATCAACGTCATACGCACCATAGATACTAAGGAGTACCAACAACAATAACTAACGAAGTATTAATTCATAACTTCATTGGAGAAACATTCCGCGGCGATTATATAATCTCTAAAGTCTTAGAGATTATCTAATCTAGCCCTAACCATAAATCAGTTAAGCGAACCAAAATGATAGAAAGAAGAGTAGAAACCCTGACAAAAATGGTGTGTGATTAACAAGTTAAACTTGTTTTACCAACAGCATCAACAGTACTGTCAACGTCACCAGCATCGTCAGTACAGTCAACATCAGAATCAACAACACCTATAACATCACAAACTCCGTCAGTTCAAGAATCACTGTGGACATCATTACGAATCAATAACGTATATATTGTATCAACAAGTTATGAAGAATTAACTCATTCCCTCTGAAGAAATTATATATATATTTTATATATATATATATATTTTTTGAAATAAAAAACAAATCTTTCCGTGCTAAGCTATTGTGTGTGAATCTTAACTACTCAGTTAATTCATATTACAAATATGCAATAATGTACGTCCCTCACCCGCGACTTAACCATCGTTAACTACAATCTCTGTCTCAATTCAACAAATTCCAATTTCTAATAAATCAAGTATATATTTGATTTTACACTTCATCATTGATGTAACCGAAACTTTTCAGATAACATCATTCGTACTTTGCGAAGTTCACAAGAATTTAATGAGAACCAACATCACTTCTCAACAAATAACGAAGTATTGATTCATAATTTCAATATTATTGAAGAAATACTTATGTAACCTCTAAACCTTCAAGGAATTATTCAATTCTAGTTCCAACCGTAAATCGAATGAGTTTAATTTAGTATTAACTCATTAAAATCTATGTTACATCTGAGGAGAATATATACATATATATTTTCATAAAGACTGTAATAAAATTCTTATGTACAAAATATTAATTGTGAAAATTTTTTAACGGGTAGGTAATACCCAAGAGATATATATAAATTCACAATTAATATGTTACATTCTTCGAATCAGATTAAGCAAATTATCAATTATACTTCCTACTTTCACAATAATATACATTCTTTCATAGAAATCAAAACAACCATACTCATTCAAACCCAATTACGTATTCTGATTTTAAAATCTCAGAATTCAATTCGAGATATAACCGGTACCATTACTTTTAGATTCCTACATCTTTCAAAGCTATACTTTGACTTCAAAAGTGTGTTAGAACATCAAATGTATACAAACGATTACAATCTATGTTCAAACCCTTCAAAAATCTCTGAAGACACTTCAAATAATGAGCAATCGAGATGATGATCCAACCACATATTACCCACAGTTATGTACTTAAAAAGCTCTCGAAACCAAAGTCATAATTCAACACATATCTGTGTCAGATCTTTTGGCATTTATTAGCAAAAATAACTTTGCAATTCCTTTGCAAAGTAGCAAATTATATCACAGCTCCAGCAAGACAACTTCAGTTTTTTCATTCAGAGTAGCCTTATCATAATTTTGATATATGTGATTACACTTTTGTTACCGGAGAACCTTTCATATTCCACCACATTAGCAATAAACTTACCAACAACTTCACTGATCTTAGCCATTCCGAAGAATCTTTATATTTATCGAAACCTCATCATTTACTCATCTGCCTCTTGTAACGAGAATTTTCATACGAATCATTGGGAGTTAGCAATCAGTATTTTGAAATCTCACAGCATGTTGACGCCAACAGTTATACATAACGTCTATTTCCAAGGATTACATACTTCGAATGTGAAGTTTCTGAAAAACACTCTGAACCGCGAACTAGTTCTCGAAATGCTGATGAAGCAACAAAAACTGTAAATGACCTTAGCAGTAAAAAGTTTGATGATAAAGATTAGTGTATTAACAAAGCTCAGAAATAGAGAAGTTTTGGAACTGGAAAACGGATTGAGCAAAGTATGAAGGAGGCTGTGGACAAATCACAAAGACTGAACCTGCCTTCAAAGAATCCAAATGATTCAGTGTCTGCTGAAGTCATTAACGAATACCTTGCTCCTGACACTAAACCCTTACAGACAATATTCTTCATCATCCTCTGATATTAGAAATTCTAAGATATCATCGTATCTTTCATTATAAATATCCTCCATATTTCTGAAGATATTTCCATAACTATTCTTATCTGGAATCATTTATCTCTTTGCGCTATCTGTATTACATCAAAAAGGAAACTGTTTAGTTCCTATACTCTGTAAACCTTTGAGTTTAAAATATGAATGTTTTTGAAGTAGTGTTGGAAACTGAAGCATGAGTTAGTATAATATAATGACACTTGATCAACGTGATTATATTACAGTAATTCATGCTGAGTTTCTAAATGGAACGTGATGATTCACAGATCATAACATCATCATGTGCCATGTTATACGACTCTTGTATTCTATTTAACCTCTAAAATATCAAGAAAATATTTCTTGATGATTCAGCCTTTTCCAAGGTATTCTAGTAATTTGACAAGTCAAGATCGTGCCATCACAATTTCCTTCCTAGAACATTAACAATGTTCATTCTGAAAATCATATTTGTGAATTCTGGACCATTACAAGCGGTGCTTAATCACAAGAAGAAGAAACGAAAGGACAAAACTCCGAAATAGAAATTGGGGTATAAATTGCAGCAAATAAAAGAGAGCATTAACTGTGGATGACAATGATTATAGAAGATAGAAACAGAGACTTTGAAATATAAGGGAAGATATAAAGCCCAACGACAAACCAAAAATTATAAACCATATATATCGATGCGTATAGCAATATAAAGACACGGGAGAACTAGAAACACTATAAACCCAAGAGTATAGTAGAAGTAAATAGATTCTTCCGGCGGTATATGAAAAAGAAGAATGACCGATATGAAAGTTATAAGTATATCGAGAATTAGAACTGGATGGAGCATATTGATGAATACTTTAAAATATGAGTTGAGGAAGAAAGAATAGAAGGTGATGAAACATGACTAGGAACTTAGAAATCAACAGATTTAACTCACACAATGACGGAATAAGTGAATCAAACCCTCTAGTGAATAGGTTAAGCTTTTTGTGATTAATTTAGTCATACCACAACTAAATCAAGTGTGATTAGATCAACACCTAGAGCTATTATTCACCACCTGGGTGATTTGGGTTGAGAGAGAATCGGAGGAGCTCACCAGATCTGAGTGTGTGTAACAAATGAGAGGCTTAACCTAAAAATGAAGAACATAAGACTTTATATACCCCTGCTGTTGACTCACCCGTACGATTCATCCATCACACATACGAGTTAGCTTCATCAGCCGTACGGGTGATCACTCACTCGTGTCTTCTCATTTAGATTGTAATTGTGACTTAGCTCAACATCAACCGTGCGTATGAGCCTGTCATCCGTACGAGTGAGGCTTCACTCGGACGTCTGACTAAGTCTAACATAGTCAAACATCCAAATCTCGTTCCTGTAGTTGCTGTAACCACATACAAACACAAATAGGATAATAACGAACGATCATGGTGGCCTGTAAACTGTTGTACCTGCAATGGACGTGGGTAGATGTCTAGGGACTTGCATAAAATTCATCAACAGAAGGTGTGAGTGGTAAGAAAAGGAAGGAGGTGAATTTATAAGAAAATCTCCGACAGAACAATTAAAATGTACGATCGCATTTAAAGCGGATCCTAATTCCTTTTGTTACCGGAGAATCAAATCTTATTACAAAGATTTTTTTCAAATCCCTTGAAATCTGGAAATCAATCATATCTACGTCAAATGATAAGATGAATCTACACTTACTCATTTCACTCTTCTATGTTAGCTTCATTCGTACTCTTCATATAAATGGATTGTTTATCCAAATTATTCGCTGATGATAAAACTCTAATTTTCAGCCTGTATGCATCATGATAACATACTTATTATCATTCACGACCTTTCCACTCAAATTTCGGGACGAAATTTCTTTAACGGGTAGGTACTGTGACAACCCGGAAATTTCCAATCAAATTTAAACTTTATCTTTATATTATTCCGACACGATAAGCAAAGTTTGTTAAGTTAAATCTCAAGAATTTTAAATTGTGTTCATACATTCATTATATCCTCGACCAAATTCAGACGATTCACGAACCGTTATATATAAATAAATATGTATATATATGTATATATATATATATATTATAACTTGAGAATATTAATAAAGTATTAAACGTATAATACTTTACATGATCGTATTTGTTTCAATATGTTTATCGATGGAATTAGAAGATAATATCAAATTGTTGATTTATCAGATACATTATGATATGATTACGGGTCTATGTTATGAGGTCCACTGTGATTTAAGAAATCTATTCTTTTTGACAACATTCGGAAAATGGTAAAGTGATTTATAAGTAAGAACGTGAAGTGTAAATAACTTAGATGTTGGATATCGACAAGTTAAGTAACTCGACATTTTTCATTAAGATGATTTCATACGTTTATTTAACCTTTGAACTTTATCCCATGCTTCACCAACAAACTGTAATTTAAAAACTTGAAACCTATTATGAATATATATGATTCTACTTTTTTAAAACATTTTATGATATAACGATTTCCATTATTTTAACCTTTAAACAAAATGATTCTTAAAAATATATTTGGTTTTGGAAAACAAAATTATTATATTTATTTGATTTAGTTTCAAACGTACAAAAAATGTTTTCAGTTTAAAAAGAACTTTATTATTAAAACGTATATAACTTTTATAAATATCTAGAACCACTTTTGACAACTCATTACTTAACCAGTATGATAAAGATAACGATATTTATATTTTATTTTATTAAATATATATAACGATTTAAATTAATATTATATATATTTATACGCGTATTATACGTACATAGTTTTATACTTTTACTATACTTAAACTTTATCTTTACTTTATTTTTACTTTACTTTAACTTTAATAATTCACTTTAATAATTCATACTTTAATAATTCACTTTAATAATTCATACTTTAATAATTCACTTTAATAATTCATACTTTAATAATTCACTTTAATAATTCATACTTTAATAATTCACTTTAATAATTCATACTTTAATAATTCACTTTAATAATTCAAAAATCTATTATAAATAGAATTTAATAGGTTTCATTATTTTATAGAAACTTGAAAATATTTTTCTCTAAACTCTCTCAATCGATTTATATATATATATTTACTCCGTATTATTTCAAGATATTATTAGTATACATAAAATATTACGTCAGAGTGCTGTCCGAGTGATTTCGAAATTGTTTTTCGAGTGGGATTGGATTAAGAAAATTATGGGTTATAGCTATGGAGGTGATTGGTATGGTTCATGGGTATGCTCGTGAGGTCAATATAGTGTTTATCATCTCCGTTGTGTCTACGTACCTTTCCTGCAATATTGAATCTCAATATTGATACGTGAGTACTCATAATTTAACTTTTACATACTAATAGTGTATCCCTGACTAGTGCTCGAGTATATAGGATTATGCATGTTTGTACTTTTGATATTGCCTTTAGTTAGGTTATGTTGAATCCTGAATTAGTTATATATGCGACTGAGATAAGGTATAAGATATGCATGTCGTTGGAAAGCGAGCAAAAAATTAAGAACTTTTCATTTAGATATCGAATGATTTCGATGAACGGATTTGAAGTTATAGTCCATCGAATTTTTGTATTATTATTAAAAATGATTATTATTATCGTCGTTATTATCGTCGTTCTAGTTTTTTCTTATTATTATTATTATTATTATTATCTTTATTAATAAAAGGATTTATCATTAAAAATTATTTTTTTTTTTATTATTACTATCGTTATTATCGTTAAAGTTATAATTAGTATTATTATTATTATCCAATTATTATTATTATTATTATTATTATTATTATTATTATTATTATTATTATTATTATTATTATTATTATTATTATTATTATTATTATTATTATTATTATTGGTATTATTATTATTATCATTATTAATATATATATCATTATTTAAAAATGGTTATTGTTATTGTTATTATTATTATTACTATATTATCATTAAGATAATTATTAGTATTATTGTTAATAATGTTATAGTAACTATCATTATTAATATTAGGGTAATTAAAATAAATATTTGTAACACCTAATTATTTTGATTACTATTATTATCATTATTACGAACACGATATAAAAGACGATTAAAAACTATTAAACAAAACGATTAGGAAATAATGGGTAAGAGTATCATGATGAAATTAAAATATTATAAGATATTGATTTAGATAAAATTATCGTTCTTATTATTTTTATCATTACTATTATTATTAAAATTATCGTTAGTATTAAAACTATCATTTTAACAAAAATTATCATTTTAATAGAAATGTCATTGTTACTATAAAATATCATTATTATTATTATTATTTTTAATAGAATTATTTTTTTAAAGATAATATTAAAAATTATCGTAAATATTAAAGTTATCATAATTAGAATTTTCGTTTTATCATAATGTCATCTTAGTAATTATAAATATTGATATTTTTATAATAATAATTATTATTACAAAATAATACAACTTTTACTTACTATCATTATAGATATTATTTTATCAAATAAATATTTGATACAAACATATTTTACTACGTGTAATAACTTACTTTAATAATACGTATCATATTATCTTTATAATATTAAATGAACCCTATAAATTTTATTACTTAATATATATAAAAGTTTATTTTATTATATAAATATAATATAAAATTTTATTTATTAATAAATAAATTATATTATTTACTCTAATAAATCTTTTAAAAATATTTAAAAATATAAAACGACGATATTTAAACTATATATTAATCATGTATAAATTTTTGGAAATTATTTTGAGTCAAATTTACTTTTGTTGACTTTTGCATATTAGTCTCGAGCATTAGGATTGTGGTACACTATGACTTGACCTAATTTGTTAGACAAATATTGACCAACACATAAATATATATAATTAATTTAGGTTCGTGAATCCGAGGCCAACCTTGCACTTGTTCAATGACGTTATATGTATTTTTACTACGAAATACAGTATGGTGAGTTTCATTTACCTTTTTACCCTTTATATTTTTGGGCTGAGAATACATGCGCAATTTTTATAAATGTTTTTCGAAATAGACACAAGTAATCGAAACTTCATTATATGGTTGAATTATCGAAATCGAATATACCCCTTTTTATTAAGTCTGGTAATCTAAGAATTAGGGAACAGACACCCTAATTGACGCGAATCCTAAAGATAGATCTATTGGGCCTAACAAACCCCATCCAATGTACCGGATGCTTTAGTACTTCGAAATTATATCATATCCGAAGGAGGATCCCGGAATGATAGGGGATATTCTTATATGTATCTAGTTAATGTCGGTTACCAGGTGTTCACCATATGAATGATTATTTTTTGTCTCTATGCATGGGACGTATATTTATGAGAACTGGAAATGAAATTCTTGTGGTCTATTAAAATGATGGAAATAAATGATTATGATAAACTAATGAACTCACCAACCTTTTGGTTGACACTTTAAAGCATGTTTATTCTCAGGTGTTAAAGAAATCTTCCGCTGTGCATTTGCTCATTTTAAAGATATTACTTGGAGTCTTTCATAGCATATTTCGAAGAACGTTGCATTCGAGTCATTGAGTTCATCAAAGATTATTATTAAATCAATTTATAGTTGGATAGTGGATATTATGAAATGGTATGCATGCCTGTCAATTTTTGATGTAAAGAAAGATTGTCTTTTAAAAACGAATGCAATGTTTGTAAAATATATCATATATAGGTCAAATACCTCGCAATGTAATCAACTATTGTGAATCGTTTATAATGTATATGAACGGGTCCTTTCATAACAAACCCCATCCAAAGTACCGGATGCTTTAGTACTTCGAAATTTATATCATATCCGAAGGGTGTCCCGGAATGATGGGGATATTTTAATATATGCATCTTGTTAATGTCGGTTACCAGGTGTTCACCATATGAATGATTTTTATCTCTTTGTATGGGATGTGTATTGAAATATGAAATAGTGTGGTCTATTGTTACGATTTGATATATATAGGTTAAACCTATAACTCACCAACATTTTTGTTGACGTTTAAAGCATGTTTATTCTCAGGTGAATACTAAGAGCTTCCGCTATTGCATACTAAAATAAGGACAAGATTGGAGTCCATGTTTGTATGATATTGTGTAAAAACTGCATTCAAGAAACTGATTTCGATGTAACATATTTGTATTGTAAACCATTATGTAATGGTCATGTGTAAACAGGATATTTTAGATTATCATTATTTGATAATCTACGTAAAGCATTTTAAACCTTTATTTATGAAATAAAGGTTATGGTTTGTTTTAAAAATGAATGCAGTCTTTGAAAAACGTCTCATATAGAGGTCAAAACCTCGCAACGAAATCAATTAATATGGAACGTTTTTAATCAATAAGAACACGACATTTCAGTTGGTATCCGAGCGTTGGTCTTAGAGAACCAGAAATTTGCATTAGTGTGTCTTATCGAGTTTGTTAGGATGCATTAGTGAGTCTGGACTTCGACCGTATTTTCTTTAAAAATGATTGCTTAACATTTTTGTTGGAAACTATATATTATTAACATGTATATATTATGTGATATATTAATCTCTTAACATGTTTGATATTGTGTGATAGATGTCTACCTCTAGCACAAATCCCATTGACTCACCTAATAATAACGAAGAGTCGAATATATATTGGACTGATTCACAAGTTCCCGAAGAAGAACCGGAAGAAGAATCAGAACCGAAAGAAGAATCAGAACTGGAAGAGGAGGAACCGGAGGAGGAAATAGAACCGGTGGGGGAAATAATAAAATGGTTAAGTAAAAGAAAATCCTCAACCAACCGACCTAGGTTAAATATGGTCAATGGTGTTTCCGCCAAGGAAGCAAAATATTGGGAGGATTACCAATTCTCCGATGAATCGGATTCCGACGAGAATTCCGATGATGTTATAGAAATTACCCCAACTGAATTTAAAAAAGCAAAAGAAAATAATAAGGGAAAGGGCATAAAAATAGAGAAATGTAATTTCAACCCCGATGAACTTTATATGTATCGTCAACCCCCGAAGCCCTTAAGTTGTAACAATGACCCGGGAACCTCTAAACCACCAGGTTTTTCTAAACCGTTGTAGAAAACAACAGCTCGTATTAGGGGAACATCATATATCCCTAGAAACTTGGCAAAACGAACCAAAATCGAAGAAGAAGAAGAAACGAGCGAGTCGGAATAAGATAGTTGTATTCGTGTGGTGTAATATATGTAATATAATGTGCTTATGCTTTATGATATATGTAAAAATTGCTTGTATTAATAAGTATTTTTTTTATGAATCTAACTCTTGTCTATTTTACAGTATAAAAACACAAAATGGATAGACAACCCGAAGACATGATTGATGAAATCTTGTTTAGAGTCGGTCAGATTTCTTCGGCACAACTATTTACGGCGAAATCAGTTTGTAAGACATTCGAAGAACGTTCCAAGAATGTCTTGGTTTATAAGAGACTTTCGTTTGAAAGATGGGGGATATCACATTGGGAAACCCATAAGTTACGATGTGTTTACTTTGACGCATATATTACGGGGAACCCAAATGCTATTTTACGCAACGGGTTAAGAAATTATTTTGACTCAATGTATCTGAATATAGGACTTCATGATTTAGAAAAAGCGGCTAACATGCAACATAAAGAAGAATGCTATGCTTACGGGTTAGTAATGTTCGCTTCTCACCAAAGTGAGAAAAAGAACATCGGGCTACAACTATTAAACAAAACATTCCCACAAGTGACGGAGTCGGTAATTGGGGTAAGAAATGAGGTTTTTAGGTTATTACGAGACTGTTGGTCATTACGTAACCCTCGTCCCTCTGATGACGTTACAACACGCTGTCTTATCAACGGCCATAACGGTTATGTTCCACAAGACCAAGGATGGGAAGTAGTCCTAGTAAAACCAGAATGCATGACTTGTTTCTGGACGTATGAATTACGTGTCTTTATTGCCTTTGCTGAACGACTTGTGCACTAGCTAGAATTATCTTCACAACTATCTTGTATCAAAGTTATTGTGTGCTATATTTCATGCTTTATGTAAAATAAGCGGTATTGTAAGTTTGTAAAATATTATATAAAAGTTTGAACGTAAAATATTATTATAATCAGTTTTTCATATAGAATTGTAGTAGTTGAATTGTATATTAGCTACTAAGTATGAACTTAACGGGTAGGTACTACCCGAATTTAAACTTATAAAACGCTAATATGAAAAAAAGCTTTTATAAATGAGTTCATATTATGCTACGAAATACTATTAACTACTCTTAATATTCTGTATGATTAACTTGTTCCATTTGACTATTTTGAAGGAAATGGCACCGACTACTCGACACACCGTGAAAATGAATGAAGAGGAATTCCGTACTTTTCTAGCTTCAAACATAGCCGCAGTACAGGCTGCGCTACATACCAACAATAACCTTGGATCTAGCAGTACAGGAAATCGTGTAGGATGCACCTACAAAGAATTCACTACCTGCAAACCTTTGGAATTTGATGGAACCGAAGGACCGATCAGATTGAAACGGTAGACCGAGAAGGTCGAATCGGTGTTTGCCATAAGTAAGTGTACTGAAGAGGACAAAGTGAAGTACGCTACGCATACCTTCACAGGTTCTGCGTTAACATGGTGGAATACCTATCTAGAGCAAGTGGGACAAGATGATGCGTACGCACTACCGTGGTCAGCATTCAAGCACTTGATGAACGAGAAGTACCGTCCCAGAACTGAGGTCAATAAGCTCAAGACAGAACTTAGAGGGTTACGAACCCAAGGATTTGATATTACCACGTACGAAAGACGATTCACAGAATTGTGCCTATTGTGTCCGGGAGCGTTCGAAGATGAGGAAGAGAAGATCGACGCATTTGTGAAAGGATTACCGGAAAGAATCCAAGAAGATATAAGTTCACACGAGCCCGCCTCCATACAACAGGCATGTAGAATGGCTCACAAACTAGTGAACCAGATTGAGGAAAGAATTAAAGAACAGACGGCTGAAGAGGCCAATGTGAAGCAAGTCAAAAGAAAGTGGGAGGAAAACGGTGATAAGAATCACCAATACAACAACAACATCAATTACAATAATAATCGCAACAATTATCCCAAAAATCGCAACATCAATCGCAACATCAATCGCAACTACAACAAACAGCCCAACAACAACAACAACAACAACAACAACAACAACAACAACAACAACAACAACAACAACAACAACAACAACAACAACAACAACAACAACAACAACAACAACAACAACAACAGCAACTACAACAATCATCCCAACAACAATAACAACCGCAATAACAACAACAATCAGAAGCAGCTATGCCAAAGGTGTGAAAAGTATCACTCGGGGTTCTGCACCAAATTTTGCAACAAGTGTAAAAGAAATGGTCATAGTGCGGCGAAGTGTGAGGTCTATGGACCAGGAGTTAACAGAACGAAAGGAACAAATGGTGTCAGAACGAGTAATGGCGGAGCAAGTAGTGTCGGAGCAAGTTATGCCAATGTAGTTTGTTATAAATGTGGAAAACCGGGCCACATTATTAGAAATTTCCCGAACCAGGAGAACACGAATGGACAAGGCAGCGGAAGAGTTTTCAATATTAATACGGCAGAGGCACAGGAAGACCCGGAGCTTATTACGGGTACGTTTCTTATTGACAATAAATCTTCTTACGTTTTATTTGATTCGGGTGCGGATAGAAGCTATATGAGTAGAGATTTTTGTGCTAAATTAAGTTGTCCATTGACGCCGTTGGATAGTAAATTTTTACTCGAATTAGCAAACGGTAAATTAATTTCAGCAGATAATATATGCCGTAATCGAGAAACTAAACTGGGTAGCGAAATATTTAAGATTGATTTGATACCAGTAGAGTTAGGGAGTTTTGATGTAATAATTGGCATGGACTGGCTGAAGAAGGTGAAAGCAGAGATCGTATGTTATAAAAATGCAATTCGCATTGTACGAGAAGAAGGAGAACCCTTAATGGTGTACGGAGAAAAGGGCAACATGAAGCTACATCTAATTAGTAATTTGAAGGCATAAAAACTAATAAGAAAAGGTTGCTATGCTGTTCTAGCACACGTCGAGAAAGTACAAACTGAAGAAAAGAGGATCAATGATGTTCCCGTAGCAAAAGAATTTCCCGATGTATTTCCGAAAGAATTACCGGGACTACCTCCACATCGATCTGTTGAATTTCAAATAGATCTTGTACCAGGAGCTGCACCAATATCTCGTGCTCCTTATAGACTCACACCCAGCGAGATGAAAGAACTGCAAAGCCAACTGCAAGAACTATTAGAACGTGGTTTCATTCGACCAAGCACATCACCATGGGGAGCTCCTGTTTTGTTTGTCAAGAAGAAGGATGGTACATTTAGGTTGTGTATTGACTACAGAGAGTTGAACAAACTTACCATCAAAAACCGTTATCCAGTGCCGAGAATTGACGACTTATTTGATCAACTACAAGGCTCGTCGGTTTATTCGAAGATCGATTTACGTTCTGGATATCATCAAATGCGAGTAAAGGAGGATGATATTCCAAAAACTGCTTTTAGGACGCGTTATGGTCATTACGAGTTTATGGTTATGCCGTTTGGATTGACTAACGCACCAGCTGTGTTCATGGACCTTATGAACCGAGTGTGTGGGCCATATCTTGACAAGTTTTTCATTGTTTTCATCGATGACATACTTATTTACTCAAAGAATGATCAAGAGCACGAAGAACATTTGAGAAAAGTGCTAGAAGTATTGAGGAAAGAAAAACTGTACGCTAAGTTTTCAAAGTGTGCATTTTGGTTGGAAGAAGTTCAATTCCTCGGTCACATAGTGAACAAAGAAGGTATCCAGGTGGACCCGGCAAAGATCGAAACCGTTGAAAAATGGGAAACCCCAAAAACTCCGAAGCATATACGTCAATTTTTAGGATTGGCTGGTTACTACAGAAGATTCATCCAAGATTTCTCCAAAATAGCAAAACCCTTGACTGCATTAACGCATAAAGGGAAGAAATTTGAATGGAAGGATGAACAAGAGAAGGCGTTTCAATTATTGAAGAAAAAGCTAACTACGGCACCTATATTGTCATTGCCTGAAGGGAATGATGATTTTGTGATTTATTGTGATGCATCAAAGCAAGGTCTCGGTTGTGTATTAATGCAACGGACGAAGGTGATTGCTTATGCGTCTAGACAATTGAAGATTCACGAGCAAAATTATACGACGCATGATTTGGAATTAGGCACGGTTGTTTTTGCATTAAAGACTTGGATGCACTACTTATATGGGGTCAAAAGTATTATATATACCGACCACAAAAGTCTTCAACACATATTTAATCAGAAACAACTGAATATGAGGCAGCGTAGGTGGATTGAATTGTTGAATGATTACGACTTTGAGATTCGTTACCACCCGGGGAAGGCAAATGTGGTAGCCGACGCCTTGAGCAGAAAGGACAGAGAACCCATTCGAGTAAAATCTATGAATATAATGATTCACACTAACCTTACTACTCAAATAAAGGAGGCGCAACAAGGAGTTTTAAAAGAGGGAAATTTAAAGGATGAAATACCCAAAGGATCGGAGAAGCATCTTAAAATTCGAGAAGACGGAACCCGGTATAGGGCTGAAAGAATTTGGGTACCAAAATTTGGAGATATAAGAGAAATGGTACTTAGAGAAGCTCATAAAACCAGATACTCAATACATCCTGGATCGGGGAAGATGTACACGGATCTTAAGAAACATTTTTGGTGGCCAGGTATGAAAGCCGATATTGCTAAATATGTAGGAGAATGTTTGACGTGTTCTAAGGTCAAAGCTGAACATCAGAAACCATCAGGTCTACTACAACAACCTGAAATCCCGGAATAGAAATGGGAAAACATTACCATGGATTTCATTACTAAATTGCCAAGGACTGCAAGTGGTTATGATACTATTTGGGTAATAGTTGATCGTCTCACCAAGTCAGCACACTTCCTGCCAATAAGAGAAGATGACAAGATGGAGAAGTTAGCACGACTGTATTTGAAGGAAGTCGTCTCCAGACA
Organism: Rutidosis leptorrhynchoides; assembly: GCF_046630445.1. Classification (NCBI taxonomy): domain Eukaryota; kingdom Viridiplantae; phylum Streptophyta; class Magnoliopsida; order Asterales; family Asteraceae; genus Rutidosis; species Rutidosis leptorrhynchoides. Next base: position 265,548,267 of record NC_092335.1, read on the forward strand.
TGGAATACCAATCTCTATTATCTCTGATAGGGATGGCAGATTTATTTCAAGATTCTGGCGGACATTACAGCAAGCATTGGGAACTCGTCTAGATATGAGTGCTGCCTATCATCCACAAACTGATGGGCAGAGCGAAAGGAAGCTACAAACGCTTGAAGACATGCTACGATCTTGTGTTATTGATTTCGAAAACGGTTGGGATCGACATCTACCGTTAGCAGAATTTTTCTACAACAACAGCTACCATTCAAGCATTGAGATGGAGCTGTTTGAAGCACTTTATGGTAGAAAGTGCAGGTCTCCGATTTGTTGGAGTGAAGTGGGGGATAGACAGATTACGGGTCCGGAGATAATACAAGAAACCACCGAGAAAATCATCCAAATTCAACAAAGATTGAAAACCGCTCAGAGTCGACAAAAGAGCTACGCGGACAGTAAAAGAAAAGATATAGAGTTTGAAATTGAAGAAATGGTCATGCTTAAGGTTTCACCTTGGAAAGGCGTTGTTCGATTTGGTAAACGGGGGAAACTAAATCCAAGGTACATTGGACCATTCAAGATTATAGATCGTGTCAGACCAGTAGCTTACCAACTGGAGCTACCTCAACAACTCGCGGCTGTACATAACACTTTCCACGTCTCAAATTTGAAGAAATGTTTTGCTAAAGAAGATCTCACTATTCCGTTGGACGAAATCTAAATCAATGAAAAACTTCAATTCATTGAAGAACCCGTCATAATAATGGATCGTGAGGTTAAGAGACTTAAACAAAACAAGATACCTATTGTTAAGGTTCGATGGAATGCTCATAGAAGACCTGAGTTCACCTGGGAGCGTGAAGATCAGATGAAGAAGAAATACCCGCATTTATTTCCAGAAGATACGTCAACACCTCCAACTGCTTAAAATTTCGGGACGAAATTTATTTAACGGGTAGGTACTGTAGTGACCCGAACTTTTCCATATTTATATATATATTAAATGAAATTGTTATTTACATGATTAAGTGTTTCCAACATGTTAAGCAATCAAACTTGTTAAAACTTGATTAATTGAAATAGGTTTCATATAGACAATTGACCACCCAAGTTGACCGGTGATTCACGAACGTTAAAACTTGTAAAAAGTATACAATGACATATATATGGTTATATATATAGTTAACATGATTTTATTATAAGTATGTATCTCATTTGGTATTTTAACAATGAGTTATATACATAAAAATGAGACTATTAATTTAAGAAACTCGAAAACGATATATATAACGATTATCGTTATAACAACGTCTTACTAGGTACATATGAATCATATTAAGATATTGATACACTTGGTTAATTATGTTAAATGATAATTAAATATATTATTAAGTGTATTAACAATGAAATACATATGTAAAAATAAGACTACTAACTTAATGATTTCGAAACGAGACATATATGTAACGATTATCGTTGTAACGACATTTAACTGTATATATATCATACTAAGATATATTATATATCATAATATCATGATAATATAACAATTTAATATCTCATTTGTTATAATAAACAATGGGTTAACAACATTCAACAAGATCGTTAACCTAAAGGTTTCAAAACAACATTTACATGTAACGACTAACGATGACTTAACGACTCAGTTAAAATGTATATACATGTAGTGTTTTAATATGTATTCATACACTTTTGAAAGACTTCAAGACACTTATCAAAATACTTCTACTTAACAAAAATGCTTACAATTACATCCTCGTTCAGTTTCATCAACAATTCTACTCGTATGCACCCGTATTCGTACTCGTACAATACACAGCTTTTAGATGTTTGTACTATTGGTATATACACTCCAATGACCAGTTCTTAGCAGCCCATGTGAGTCACCTAACACATGTGGGAACCATCATTTGGCAACTAGCATGAAATATCTCATAAAATTACAAAAATATGAGTAATCATTCATGACTTATTTACATGAAAACAAAATTACATATCCTTTATATCTAATCCATACACCAACGACCAAAAACACCTACAAACACTTTCATTCTTCAATTTTCTTCATCTAATTGATCTCTCTCAAGTTCTATCTTCAAGTTCTAAGTGTTCTTCATAAATTCCAAAAGTTCTAGTTTCATAAAATCAAGAATACTTCCAAGATTGCAAGTTTACTTCCAAGTTTTCTAAATCCATTCCAAGTAATCATCCAAGATCAAGAAATCTTTGTTACTTACAGTAGGTTATATTTCTAATACAAGATAATAATCATATTCAAACTTTAATTCAATTTCTATAACTATAACAATCTTATTTCGAGTGGAAATCTTACTTGAAATTGTTTTCGTGTCATGATTCTGCTTCAAGAACTTTCTAGCCATCCAAGGATCCTTTGAAGCTAGATCTATTTTTCTCATTTCCAGTAGGTTTATCCAAGGAACTTGAGGTAGTAATGATGTTCATAACATCATTCGATTCATACATATAAAGCTATCTTATTCGTAGGTTTAAACTTGTAATCACTAGAACATAGTTTAGTTAATTCTAAACTTGTTCGCAAATAAAAGTTAATCCTTCTAACTTGACTTTAAAAATCAACTAAACACATGTTCTATATCTATATGATATGCTAACTTAATGATTTAAAACCTGGAAACACGAAAAACACCGTAAAATCGGATTTACGCCGTCGTAGTAACACCGCGGGCTGTTTTGGGCTAGTTAATTAAAAACTGTGATAAACTTTGATTTAAAAGTTGTTATTCTGGGAAAATGATTTTTATTATGAACATGAAACTATATCCAAAAATTATGGTTAAACTCAAAGTGGAAGTATGTTTTCTAAAATGGTCATCTAGACGTCGTTCTTTCGACTGAAATGACTACCTTTACAAAAACGACTTGTAACTTATTTTTCTGACTATAAATGTATACTTTTTCTGTTTAGATTCATAAAATAGAGTTCAATATGAAACCATAGCAATTTGATTCACTCAAAACGGATTTAAAATGAAGAAGTTATGGGTAAAACAAGATTGGATAATTTTTCTCATTTTAACCACGTGAAAATTGGTAACAAATCTATTCTAACCATAACTTAATCAACTTGTATTGTATATTATGTAATCTTGAGATACCATAGACACATATACAATGTTTCGACCTATCATGTCGACACATCTATATATATTTCGGAACAACCATAGACACTCTATATGTGAATGTTGGAGTTAGCTATACAGGGTTGAGGTTGATTCCAAAATATATATAGTTTGAGTTGTGATCAATACTGAGATACGTATACACTTGGTCGTGGATTGATTCAAGATAATATTTATCGATTTATTTCTGTACATCTAACTGTGGACAACTAGTTGTAGGTTACTAACGAGGACAGCTGACTTAATAAACTTAAAACATCAAAATATATTAAAAGTGTTGTAAATATATTTTGAACATACTTTGATATATATGTATATATTGTTATAGGTTCGTGAATCAACCAGTGGCCAAGTCTTACTTTCCGACGAAGTAAAAATCTGTGAAAGTGAGTTATAGTCCCACTTTTAAAATCTAATATTTTTGGGATGAGAATACATGCAGGTTTTATAAATGATTTACAAAATAGACACAAGTACGTGAAACTACATTCTATGGTTGAATTATCGAAATCGAATATGCCCCTTTTTATTAAGTCTGGTAATCTAAGAATTAGGGAACAGACACCTTAATTGACGCGAATCCTAAAGATAGATCTATTGGGCCTAACAAACCCCATCTAAAGTACCGGATGCTTTAGTACTTCGAAATTTATATCATATCCGAAGGGTGTCCCGGAATGATGGGGATATTCTTATATATGCATCTTGTTAATGTCGGTTACCAGGTGTTCACCATATGAATGATTTTTATCTCTATGTATGGGATGTGTATTGAAATATGAAATCTTGTGGTCTATTGTTACGATTTGATATATATAGGTTAAACCTATAACTCACCAACATTTTTGTTGATGTTTAAAGCATGTTTATTCTCAGGTGAATACTAAGAGCTTCCACTGTTGCATACTAAAATAAGGACAAGATTTGGAGTCCATGTTTGTATGATATTGTGTAAAAACTACATTCAAGAAACTGATTTCGATGTAACATATTTGTATTGTAAATCATTATGTAATGGTCGTGTGTAAACAAGATATTTTAGATTATCATTATTTGATAATCTATGTAAAGTTTTTTAAACCTTTATTTATGAAATAAAGGTTATGGTTTGTTTTAAAAATGAATGCAGTCTTTGAAAAACGTCTCATATAGAGGTCAAAACCTCGCAACGAAATCAATTAATATGGAACGTTTTTAATCAATAAGAACGGGACATTTCAGTTGGTATCCGAGCGTTGGTCTTAGAGAGCCAGAAAATTTGCATTAGTGTGTCTTATCGAGTGTGTTAGGATGCATTAGTGAGTCTGGACTTCGACCGTGTTTTCTTTAAAAATGATTGCTTAACATTTTTTGTTGGAAACTATATATTATTAACATGTATATATTATGTGATATATTAATCTCTTAACATGTTTGATATTGTGTGATAGATGTCTACCTCTAGCACAAATCCCATTGACTCACCTAATAATAACTAAGAGTCGAATATATATTGGACTGATTCACAAGTTCCCGAAGAAGAACCGGAAGAAGAATCAGAATCGGAATAAGAATCAGAACCGGAAGAGGAGGAACCGGAGGAGGAAATAGAACCGGTGGGGGAAATAATAAAACGGTTAAGTAAAAGAAAATCCTCAACCAACCGACCAAGGTTAATTATGGCCAATGGTGTTTCCGCCAAGGAAGCAAAATATTGGGAGGATTACCAATTCTCCGATGAATCGGATTCCGACGAGAATTCCGATGATGTTATAGAAATTACCCCAACTGAATTTAAAAAGGCAAAAGAAAATAATAAGGGAAAGGGCATAAAAATAGAGAAATCTAATTCAAACCCCAATGAACTTTATATGTATCGTCAACCCCCGAAGCCCTTAAGTTGTAACAATGACCCGGGAACCTCTAAACCACCAGGTTTTTCTAAACCGTTGTGGAAAACGACAGCTCGTATTAGGGGAACATCATATATCCCTAGAAACTTGGCAAAACGAACCAAAACCGAAGAAGAAGAAACGAGCGAGTCAGAATAAGATAGTTGTATTCGTGTAGTGTAATATATGTAATATATTGTGCTTATGCTTTATGATATATGTAAAAATTGCTTGTATTAATATGTATTTTTTTTATGAATCTAACTCTTGTCTATTTTACAGTATAAAAACACAAAATGGATAGACAACCCAATATTTTAAGAGACCTACCCGGAGACATGATTGATGAAATCTTGTCTAGAGTCGGTCAGAATTCTTTGGCACAACTATTTACGGCGAAATCAGTTTGTAAGACATTCGAAGAACGTTCCAAGAATGCCTTGATTTATAAAAGGCTTTCGTTCGAAAGATAGGGGATATCACATTGGGAAACCCATAAGTTACGATGTGTTTACTTTGACGCATATATTGCGGGGAACCCAAATGCTATTTTACGCAACGGATTAAGAAATTATTTTGACTCAATATATCCGAATATAGGACTTCGTGATTTAGAAAAAGCGGCTAACATGCAACATTAAGAAGCATGTTATGCTTACGGGTTAGTACTGTTCGCTTCTCACCAAAGTGAGAACAAGAACATCGGGCTACAACTATTAAACAAAACGTTCCCACAAGTGACGGAGTCGGTAATTGGGGTAAGAAATGAGGTTTTTAGGTTATTACGAGACTGTTGGTCATTACGTAACCCTCGTCCCTTTGACGACGTTACAACACGCTGTCTTATCAACGGCCATAATGGTTATGTTCCACAAGACCAAGGATGGGAAGTAGTCCTAGTAAAACCAGAATGCATGGCTTGTTTCTGGACGTATGAATTACGTGTCTTTATTGCCTTTGCTGAACGACTTGTGTACTAGCTAGAATTATCTTCACAACTATCTTGTATCAAAGTTATTGTGTGCTATATTTCATGCTTTATGTAAAATAAGCGGTATTGTAAGTTTGTAAAATATTGTATAAAAGTTTGAACGCGAAATATTATTATAATCAGTTTTTCATATAGAATTGTAGTAGTTGAATTGTATATTAGCTACTAAGTATGAACTTAACGGGTAGGTACTACCCGAATTTAAACTTATAAAACGCTAATATGAAGAAAAAGCTTTTATAAATGAGTTCATATTATGCTACGAAATACTATTAACTACTCTTAATATTCTGTATGATTAACTTGTTCCATTTGACTATTTTGAAGGAAATGGCACCGACTACTCGACACACCGTGAAAATGAATGAAGAGGAATTCCGTACTTTTCTAGCTTCAAACATAGCCGCAGTACAGGCTGCGCTACATACCAACAATAACCTTGGATCTAGCAGTACAGGAAATCGTGTAGGATGCACCTACAAAGAATTCACTGCCTGCAAACCTTTGGAATTTGATGGAACCGAAGGACCGATCAGATTGAAACGGTAGACCGAGAAGGTCGAATCGGTGTTTGCCATAAGTAAATGTACTGAAGAGGACAAAGTGAAGTACGCTACGCATACCTTCACAGGTTCTGCGTTAACATGGTGGAATACCTATCTAGAGCAAGTGGGACAAGATGATGCGTACGCACTACCGTGGTCAGCATTCAAGCACTTGATGAACGAGAAGTACCGTCCCAGAACCGAGGTCAATAAGCTCAAGACAGAACTTAGAGGGTTACGAACCCAAGGATTTGATATTACCACGTACGAAAGACGATTCACAGAATTGTGCCTATTGTGTCCGGGAGCGTTCGAAGATGAGGAAGAGAAGATCGACGCATTTGTGAAAGGATTACCGGAAAGAATCCAAGAAGATATAAGTTCACACGAGCCCGCCTCCATACAACAGGCATGTAGAATGGCTCACAAACTAGTGAACTAGATTGAGGAAAGAATTAAAGAACAGACGGCTGAAGAGGCCAATGTGAAGCAAGTCAAAAGAAAGTGGGAGGAAAACGGTGATAAGAATCACCAATACAACAACAACAGCAATTACAATAATAATCGCAACAATTATCCCAAAAATCGCAACATCAATCGCAACTACAACAAACAGCCCAACAACAACAACAACAACAACAACAACAACAACAACAACAACAACAACAACAACAACAACAACAATAGCAACTACAGCAATCATCCCAACAACAATAACAACCGCAACAACAACAACAATCAGAAGCAGCTATGCCAAAGGTGTGAAAAGTATCACTCGGGGTTCTGCACCAAATTTTGTAACAAGTGTAAAAGAAATGGTAATAGCACGGCGAAGTGTGAGGTCTACGGACCAGGGGTTAACAGAACGAAAGGAACAAATGGTGTCGGAACGAGTAATGGCGGAGCAAGTAGTGTCGGAGCAAGTTATGCCAATGTAGTTTGTTATAAATGTGGAAAACTGGGTCACATTATTAGAAATTGCCCGAACCAGGAGAACACGAATGGACAAGGCCGCGGAAGAGTTTTCAATATTAATGGGGTAGAGGCACAGGAAGACCCGGAGCTTGTTACGGGTACGTTTCTTATTGACAATAAATCTGCTTACGTTTTATTTGATTCGGGTGCGGATAGAAGCTATATGAGTAGAGATTTTTGTGCTAAATTTAGTTGTCCATTGACGCCGTTGGATAGTAAATTTTTACTCGAATTAGCAAACGGTAAATTAATTTCAGCAGATAATATATGCCGTAATCGAGAAACTAAACTGGGTAGCGAAATATTTAAGATTGATTTGATACCAGTAGAGTTAGGGAGTTTTGATGTAATAATTGGTATGGACTGGCTGAAGAAGGTGAAAGCAGAGATCGTATGTTATAAAAATGCAATTCGCATTGTACGAGAAGAAGGAGAACCCTTAATGGTGTACGGAGAAAAGGGCAACATGAAGCTACATCTTATTAGTAATTTGAAGGCACAAAAACTAATAAGAAAAGGTTGCTATGCTGTTCTAGCACACGTCGAGATAGTACAAACTGAAGAAAAGAGCATCAATGATGTTCCCGTCGCAAAAGAATTTCCCGATGTATTTCCGAAAGAATTACCGGGACTACCTCCACATCGATCTGTTGAATTTCAAATAGATCTTGTACCAGGAGCTGCACCAATATCTCGTGCTCCTTATAGACTCGCACCCAGCGAGATGAAAGAACTGCAAAGCCAACTGCAAGAACTATTAGAACGTGGTTTCATTTGACCAAGCACATCACCATGGGGAGCTCCTGTTTTGTTTGTCAAGAAGAAGGATGGTACATTTAGGTTGTGTATTGACTACAGAGAGTTGAACAAACTTACCATCAAAAACCGTTATCCACTGCCGAGAATTGACGACTTATTTGATCAACTACAAGGCTCGTCGGTTTATTCGAAGATCGATTTACGTTCTGGATATCATCAAATGCGAGTAAAGGAGGATGATATTCCAAAAACTGCTTTTAGGACGCGTTATGGTCATTACGAGTTTATGGTTATGCCGTTTGGATTGACTAATGCACCAGCTGTGTTCATGGACCTTATGAACCGAGTGTGTGGGCCATATCTTGACAAGTTTGTCATTGTTTTCATCGATGACATACTTATTTACTCAAAGAATGATCAAGAGCACGAAGAACATTTGAGAAAAGTGCTAGAAGTATTGAGGAAAGAAAAACTGTACGCTAAGTTTTCAAAGTGTGCATTTTGGTTGGAAGAAGTTCAATTCCTCGGTCACATAGTGAACAAAGAAGGTATACAGGTGGACCCGGCAAAGATCGAAACCGTTGAAAAATGGGAAACCCCAAAAACTCCGAAGCATATACGTCAATTTTTAGGATTGACTGGTTACTACAGAAGATTCATCCAAGATTTCTCCAAAATAGCAAAACCCTTGACTGCATTAACGCATAAAGGGAAGAAATTTGAATGGAAGGATGAACAAGAGAAGGCGTTTCAATTATTGAAGAAAAAGCTAACTACGGCACCTATATTGTCATTGCCTGAAGGGAATGATGATTTTGTGATTTATTGTGACGCATCAAAGCAAGGTCTCGGTTGTGTATTAATGCAATGGACGAAGGTGATTGCTTATGCGTCTAGACAATTGAAGATTCACGAGCAAAATTATACGACGCATGATTTGGAATTAGGCGCGGTTGTTTTTGTATTAAAGACTTGGAGGCACTACTTATATGGGGTCAAAAGTATTATATATACCGACCACAAAAGTCTTCAACACATATTTAATCAGAAACAACTGAATATGAGGCAGCGTAGGTGGATTGAATTGAATGATTACGACTTTGAGATTCGTTACCACCCGGGGAAGGCAAATGTGGTAGCCGACGCCTTGAGCAGAAAGGACAGAGAACTCATTCGAGTAAAATCTATGAATATAATGATTCACACTAACCTTACTACTCAAATAAAGGAGGCGCAACAAGGAGTTTTAAAAGAGGGAAATTTAAAGGATGAAATACCCAAAGGATCGGAGAAGCATCTTAAAATTCGAGAAGACGGAACCCAGTATAGGGCTGAAAGAATTTGGGTACCAAAATTTGGAGATATAAGAGAAATGGTACTTAGAGAAGCTCATAAAACCAGATACTCAATACATCCTGGATCGGGGAAGATGTACAAGGATCTTAAGAAACATTTTTGGTGGCCAGGTATGAAAGCCGATATTGCTAAATATGTAGGAGAATGTTTGACGTGTTCTAAGGTCAAAGCTGAACATCAGAAACCATCAGGTCTACTACAACAACCTGAAATCCCGGAATAGAAATGGGAAAACATTACCATGGATTTCATTACTAAATTGCCAAGGACTGCAAGTGGTTATGATACTATTTGGGTAATAGTTGATCGTCTCACCAAGTCAGCACACTTCCTGCCAATAAGAGAAGATGACAAGATGGAGAAGTTAGCACGACTGTATTTGAAGGAAGTCGTCTCCAGACATGGAATACCAATCTCTATTATCTCTGATAGGGATGGCAGATTTATTTCAAGATTCTGGCAGACATTACAGCAAGCATTGGGAACTCGTCTAGATATGAGTGCTGCCTATCATCCACAAACTGATGGGCAGAGCGAAAGGAAGATAAAAACGCTTGAAGACATGCTACGAGCTTGTGTTATTGATTTCGGAAACGGTTGGGATCGACATCTACCGTTAGCAGAATTTTTCTATAACAACAGCTACCATTCAAGCATTGAGATGGCGCCGTTTGAAGCACTTTATGGTAGAAAGTATAGGTCTCCGATTTGTTGGAGTGAAGTGGGGGATAAACAGATTACGGGTCCGGAGATAATACAAGAAACTACCGAGAAAATCATCCAAATTCAACAAAGATTGAAAACCGCCCAGAGTCGACAAAAGAGCTACACGAACAGTAAAAGAAAAGATGTAGAGTTTGAAATTGGAGAAATGGTCATGCTTAAGGTTTCACCTTGGAAAGGCGTTGTTCGATTTGGTAAACGGGGGAAACTAAATCCAAGGTACATTAGACCATTCAAGATTATAGATCGTGTCGGACCAGTAGCTTACCAACTGGAGCTACCTCAACAACTCGCGGCTGTACATAACACTTTTCATGTCTCAAATTTGAAGAAATGCTTTGCTAAAGAAGATCTCACTATTCCGTTGGATGAAATCCAAATCAATGAAAAACTTCAATTCATTGAAGAACCCGTCGAAATAATGGATCGTGAGGTTAAGAGACTTAAACAAAACAAGATACCGATTGTTAAGGTTCGATGGAATGCTCGTAGAGGAACCGAGTTCACCTGGGGAGCATGTGTTGGGATTTAACAAGTTCATAATATACTTAAACCATTTTAAGAATTAAGAAAGCGGAAGCATGTTAATTACCAATTTTAGACTTGTTAAACTTTAACCAATTAAAGTTAAATCCCAATTAGGATCAAGTTGTGATATATACTTACAAACTACAAGCAAGTAAAGAGATTATACCTACTCCAAGCTTGCTAGTAAATGATGAAGAAGATGATGATGAATGAGCTTCTAACTTGAAGCCTCAAGTGTGTAATACCCACAAGCAATGACCCCAACACCTTTGTAATTGGTTAGGATTTAGTTACACTTGAAAATCAACTTGCAAAAATCAAATTAGAACCTCTCTTTTGCTCCAAAAGGGCCACGGCCTTACAGCAGTTTTTGAGGGGTTTTTGTGCAGAATTTTTAAAGTCTAAGTTGCATGTATTGGTTACTACAAGAGTCAAGATGAATACATATGGAAATTGAGAAAGCATGGGTGAAAGATTCCAAGCCAAAAGCATGAGAACTTCAACTCCAAGGCCACTTTCTCTTTCAAGTATTATAAAATAAGTTTTATAAAAGAATTAGATTATTTTATAAAACTCTTCATAATACTTCCACATTTATATATTTGTTATGTACATTTACATTTTATAAAACCAAACTTTATAAAGTGCAACATAACAAAATCAATTATTTAACCCATAAATAATTTAAACTCTTGTTATATAAATTATTCCATAATTTACATACACACATTAAGTAATCTTTCAGAAAACCATTTTTCTTAAAGTTCAAGTGTTGCGTATTTAATCAATGATCCATTCGCTAAGATCAAATACGAATAAGGTGTCGGTAAGCTTGTTATTGGGTATGACCCGACTTGGATCAAAACATATTAGCCACATTAATTTAATATGTCTCTCGGGCATACGAAATACCTTCAATCTCCCACTTGCACGAGAAACATAAGAAATTAATGCAAGTGATGGATACAGCCTAACACACCGTCCATCACCCCTAATATGTTATGACTTTGTGCCATTCAATAACATCATCCCTTTCGAGTTCCCATTTCGAATATGATTAGGTGAATCTTTCATTATTTCCTTTCGTCCTAGATGTCATGTTAAATCCAAGAGATACAGAGTGATCACTCTCTTATAGATTTAACTTTTCAGGCCTTAGACATCTGACTCTCAACGAATAAGAGGGACAAATTCCATCTTGACTACATACGTCCTAGATATACACTTTGTAATATACCTGAGTTCTTCCTTATGTACTACCATGTTTCAGAATAGCGAAGGAAAGAATCAAGGCATAATACTCGGTGAATGTCAGAACCCAATATGTATCTCAGGTCAGAGGATACATTGATATTCTCCTTTACTCAAGATTACATGTGATCAACCACAAAAGTTCTATACAGTAATTCTTGAGAGCGGGTCTTCCAATATTTGTTTCCCAGAAATATCTATGAACCTTGGTTGCAACCTTGCCCCACATTCAACCTATGAATGTATACCAATCCGAGTTCATAATAGTCTAAACCTCACACTTGTTCCCACAAATGTGATCAACTACGGAATTTAGAATAATAGTTTATTCATGGATGAAATATGCTAAATTGGAACATGACTCATAATTAAATTAATACCATAATTATATTAATGAGTTTGAACTAATTCGTTCCGTTACAATACATAAAGTAGATCAATTCCAATCACTAGAATATCGAAGCCCTAACGCACAAACATGTCCCTCATGTTTTGGCCCATGTAAAAGCTTCGTGAGTGGATCCGCAACATTATGATCTGTGTGAACTTTGTGAATACATATCTTTCCCTTTTCAACCTCATCCCTGATGTAGTTGAATCTCCGCTCAATGTGACGAGTCTTTTGATGAGCACGAGGTTCCTTGATTTGAGCAATCGCACCCTCGTTGTCACAAAAGATCTCAAGAGGGTCGTGAATGGAAGGGACCACTCCTAAGTCGTCGATGAATTTCTTCATCCATGCAGCTTCCTGAGCTGCCAGTGAGGCGGCAATGTACTCCGACTCTGTAGTGGATAACGCAACAACCTCCTGTTTCGAACTCTTCCAAGAGACCGCACCACCATTTAACATGAAGACATAACCGGATTGTGATCGAGAGTCATCTCGATCAGTTTGGAAACTCGCGTCCACGTAACCTTTTACGGCGAGTTCCTCCTCACCAGACCCATATATTAGAAACATATCCTTAGTTCTCCTAAGGTATTTCAATATACTTTTAACAGCAATCCAATGACTGTTTCCTGGGTTATTCTGGTATCTACTTGTCAAGCTTAGAGCGCATGACACATCCGGTCTAGTACATATCATTGCATACATGATAGACCCAATAGCAGATGCGTATGGGACTTTCTTCATTCTCTCTTGTTCATCTTTCGTGGTAGGACACTGAGATGAATTGAGAACGGTTCCTCTTTGAATAGGTACCAAACCTTTCTTAGAGTTTTCCATCTTGAACCTTTTCAAGATTTTATCAATGTATGTACTTTGACTTAAACCTATCAATCTCTTGGATCTATTCCTATAGATCCCTATCCCCAATATGTATTGTGCGTCTCCAAGATCCTTAATGGAGAAGCAACTCTTTAGCCAAGTTTTGACTCTTTTCATTGTGGTAATATCATTCCCAAATAATAATATATCATCCACATATAGCACAAGGAACATTATAGAGCTCCCACTAGCCTTCTTGTACACACAAGCTTCATCACCATTTTTAATGAAGCCAAATTTCTTTGCCTCTTCATTAAAGCGATGATTCCACATTCTAGATGCTTGTTTCAATCCGTAGATTGATTTCTTCAACTTGCATACCTTTTTAGGATTTTTCGGATCAACAAAACCTTCGGGCTGTACCATATAGACATCTTCCTCAAGATATCCATTTAGGAAAGCGGTTTTGACATCCATTTGCCATATTTCATAGTCATAGTGAGCAGCAATGGCAAATAATATCCTAATAGACTTTAGCATTGCCACTGGCAAGAAAGTTTCATCATAATCAACCCCTTGAGTTTGAGTGAAACCTTTTGCTACAAGTCTAGCTTTGTATGTATCCAAGTTTCCATGTATGTCATTTTTCTTCTTGAAAAGCCATTTGCAATCAACTAGCTTGGAGCTAGGAGGTTGCACAACAAGTTCCCAAACTTGGTTTTCATACATGGATTGCATCTCGGCGTTCATGGCTTCCTGCCATTTATCTTTATCAATTCTTGATAAAGCATCTTTGTAGTTTGTCGGTTCATCCAAATCAACCGTATAGCAACCTTCCACGAGAAACCCATATCTCTTGGGAGGATTACTAATCCTACTAGATCTTCGAACGTCTTGTGTACCTTGATCATCCACTTGATCATTTTCAACATCCTCATGTTGAGTACTAGTGTTAACCAATTGTGTATCATCGGCTTGATCTTGTACCTCTACAAGATCTATCTTCCTTTCACCATCACCTTCCATAAGGAACTTGGTTTCAAGGAATTCCGCTTTCCGAGCAACAAATACGGTTTGCTCGGATGGATCATAGAAGTAATATCCCATGTCATCTTTGGGATATCCTATGAAGATACACTTTGTGGATCGAGCATGTAGCTTATTTGCTACATAACGCTTAGGATAAGCTTCACATCCCCATACTTTCAAGTATGAAAGAGAAGGAGGTTTTCCAAACCACATCTCATGAGGAGTTCGTTCCACCTTCTTGGTTGGGGCCATATTTAAAATACGAGCCGCGGAGCTTAGACAATAACCCCAAAATGATAGAGGCAACGAGCTTCTTGCCATCATAGATCGAACCATATCCATTAGGGTTCGGTTCCTCCTTTCAGAAACTCCATTAAGTTGGGGTGTTCCGGGTGGAGTAAGTTGTGAGATAATCCCACAACTCCTAAGATGATCTTGGAAGGCATCGCTTAGGTATTCACCTCCTCTATCGGTACGTAGTACCTTAATTGTCTTATTGAGTTGATTTTGTACTTCGTTTTGATATTCTTTGAATGCTTCAAACGTTTCGTCCTTGTGTCTTAATAAGTAGACATATCCGAAACGACTAAAGTCATCAATGAAAGTAACAAAGTATCTTTCACCTTTCCTAGTCATGGGTTTAAAGGGTCCACATACATCCGAATGTATTAATCCCAATAAATCTTTAGCCCTTTCATAGGTCCCTTTGAAAGGTGCTTTAGTCATCTTGCCTTGTAAACAAGATTCACATACTTCAAACGAATCCATTTCATTTGATTTCAAAAGTCCATTCTTTTGAAGTGTATATATTCGGTTCTTGTTTATGTGACCAAGGCAACAATGCCATAAGTAGGAATCACTCAAATCCCTTTTGAGTTTCTTGGTGCTTGTATGGTACATTGAGCTACTAGATGATGTGTCATCATGAACCAATTCATAAATTCCATTTGAAGGCGAAGCCTTGAAATAGAATACATTATCTTTAGAAACATGAATATCATCATCAATAAAATTAACAACATAACCACATTGTTTTAAGCGAGAAATAGAAATAATGTTTCTACACAAATCCGGAGCATACAAAACATTTTCTAAAATAAGTTCCAATCCGCTTGGAAGCTTCAAAATAAAATCTCCTTGAGCTTTAACATGCACCTTTGCACCATTGCCCATATAGAGACTTGATGTTCCCGCCTTATGATCACTTCTTTTGAATCCCTGCAAAGAATTGCAAATATGAGTTCCACATCCAGTGTCTAATACCCATGTATTAGAGGAAGTAATACTTAGCTCTATATATACCATATATATATTACCTGAGGTTTGCCCTGCATCCCTCTTGTCCTTCAACTCCTTAAGGTAGACCGGACAGTTTCGTTTCCAATGACCCATCTCACCGCAACCGAAACATGGGTCTTCCTTGGGGTTTGCCTTCTCGGTGACCTTTTGCTTCTTGGCCTTGTTGATGGTTGGGGTAACCATCTTCCCCTTCCCTTTGCCTTGATAGGCGGGTCCTTTTCTCTTAGCCACCTTTGGCTTAGAGGTGTTACCTTTGGACCCACCTTGATCGATTGCTAACACGAGTAAAGCCCTTTTACCCATGCTAGTTTCCGCCGTTCTGAGCATACCGTGAAGCTCACCTATGCTCTTATCCATCCCATTCATATTGTAATTAATTACAAATTGATCAAACCTTTTTGATAGGGAATTAAGGATAAGATCGGTGGCTAACTCATTTGATATGTTTAGGTTAAGACGGTTAGCACGATCAATAAGGCTCTTCATTTTGAGGACATAAGAGGAGACGGATTGGGTGTCATCCATACGACATGCATGTAGCGCTCGAACCGTTTCGAAGCGCTCGACACGTGCTTGTTGAAGGAACATCTCCTTCAATTGCGTAATCATGTCATATGCACTATGATGTTCGAAATCCTTTTGGAGTTCGGGTATCATAGTCCCAAGCATTAGACAAGCGACTTGCACCGAATCGGCGCAATACTTGTCATAATAAGCCATGCCCTCTATATCTTCCTCATCCGGTTGGTCGGGAATAGGGTCCTCCAACACATACGCTTTGTCCTCAAGTTTGAGGACAATCCTAAGATTACGGAACCAATCCATAAAGTTCGTATGGTTGAGTTTGTCTTTCTCGAGGAGAGACCTTAATGATAGGTTGTTTAGGTTAAGTGGTGCATTTTGCATGTTGTTGTTATTTGCAGCCATCTACAAAATTTAACAAAGTCCTTTTAAGTATTGATTTTAAATTTAATAAACAATACCCTTTTATTTTTAATTGTTTTATTAAATCTTAGAATCCAACGGTAAATCAAATTTCGGTTAGGTGACCTTTATCCCGTTATTTGATTTAGCTAGGTAGTCATTTATGTGACAATTGCAATCCTTTTGCAACATCTAAGTTATGGGATCATGCAATCCTTTTGCATGGCATATTTATCCCATCAACGCCTATTTGTTCCTCATGCTTCGGTGACCCTAAGTTCATGATTCCTAAATCAAGTCGTCCTACTTGTGTAAACATGTAGACTTAACATACAAGTGGTTAGGTGACCTTTATCCCACATGTATGCGAAGTGTACCTTATTCATATTAGTTCACTCATGACGGTTAGGTGACCTTTATCCCATCAAGAGATTCCTAATATGTCTAAGTGTTTCTACAAAAGGATGGCGTTTAACTTGTTTACCTTGTTTTAGTTAAGGGATTTTAAGTTTTCATAAATTCTAGTTTAAGAAAACATTTGCCATACACCAACATGCATTTGGTGTATAGTTCATTATGAAAAGCCAATTTCATGTCTATAAACCATTTTATATATATGATCCTAATCATGATCTTAATAACCGTTTATTAATGTCCTTTTAGCCATTTTTAATTCAACCAATTAAATTGTCGTTTTGCATGTCGTTAATTAATGTATAATTTAACCAATTAAATTTCCATTTTGCTTGTTGTTAACTTGTGTGATTAACTTGTAGCATACAAACATACAATCCACAATCATACAATAAACAACCATGCATGCAAAACAAATATGTTCACAATCAAGCCATTTTGGTAGACATTTGTTTAGCCGAAAACAAATGCCACCGGATAAGGGGTAATTACACAAAGTAGGAGATTTCAAATCTCCCACTTAACCTTGCATCCAAATGCTTCTTCATGTGTTCTTCAAGTCTTCATCATTCTTCATCATTTTACAAAATATATCCTAATACATTTTGTCTAAAAAAATGAAATTACAACCTAATCTATTTTACATACCAAATATAAAATAAATTACATAACCAAATGAATTATTACATGCCAAATGAATAAATATTATTACAAACCAATTGAATAAATATCAATCAACCATGCATGCAACCAAACACAAGGTCAAGGCTTAGATTGTGAACATCATCAACATAAGTGATAGGCAATACAGAATCACAAGTGATTGGAAACACAGAATCACAAGTGATCTGCAACACAGAATCACAAGTGATTGGCAATACAGAATCACAAGTGATCGGTAACACAGAATCACAAGTGATTGGCAGTACAGAATCACAAGTGATTGGCAGTACAGAATCACAAGTGATTGGCAGTACAGAATGCAGAATCACAAGTGATTTTGGCCAAAATGACAACCACCCAAAACCCAAAATTTTACATTCTACTTCATGCATGTTCATAGAATGCAAAATTATAGTGGGTTTAATAACCATCTCGAAGCATATTTCAACAACTTCGGCTCTGATACCATTGTTGGGATTTAACAAGTTCATAATATACTTAAACCATTTTAAGAATTAAGAAAGCGGAAGCATGTTAATTACGAATTTTAGACTTGTTAAACTTTAACCAATTAAAGTTAAATTCCAATTAGGATCAAGTTGTGATATATACTTACAAACTACAAGCAAGTAAAGAGATTATACCTACTCCAAGCTTGCTAGTAAATGATGAAGAAGATGATGATGAATGAGCTTCTAACTTGAAGCCTCAAGTGTGTAATACCCACAAGCAATGACCCCAACACCTTTGTAATTGGTTAGGATTTAGTTACACTTGAAAATCAACTTGCAAAAATCAAATTAGAACCTCTCTTTTGCTCCAAAAGGGCCACGGCCTTACAGCAGTTTTTGAGGGGTTTTTGTGCAGAATTTTTGAAGTCTAAGTTGCATGTATTGGTTACTACAAGAGTCAAGATGAATACATATGGAAATTGAGAAAGCATGGGTGAAAGATTCCAAGCCAAAAGCATGAGAACTTCAACTCCAAGGCCACTTTCTCTTTCAAGTATTATAAAATAAGTTTTATAAAAGAATTAGATTATTTTATAAAACTCTTCATAATACTTCCACATTTATATATTTGTTATGTACATTTACATTTTATAAAACCAAACTTTATAAAGTGCAACATAACAAAATCAATTATTTAACCCATAAATAATTTAAACTCTTGTTATATAAATTATTCCATAATTTACATACACACATTAAGTAATCTTTCAGAAAACCATTTTTCTTAAAGTTCAAGTGTTGCGTATTTAATCAATGATCCATTCGCTAAGATCAAATACGAATAAGGTGTCGGTAAGCTTGTTATTGGGTATGACCCGACTTGGATCAAAACATATTAGCCACATTAATTTAATATGTCTCTCGGGCATACGAAATACCTTCAGCATGAAGATCAGATGAAGAAGAAATACCCGCATTTATTTCCAGAAGATACGTCAACACCTCCAACTGCTTAAAATTTCGGGACGAAATTTATTTAACGGGTAGGTACTGTAGTGACCCGAATTTTTCCATGTTTATATATATATTAAATGAAATTTTTATTTACATGATTAAGTGTTTCCAACATGTTAAGCAATCAAACTTGTTAAGACTTGATTAATTGAAATAGGTTTCATATAGACAATTGACCACCCAAGTTGACCGGTGATTCACGAACGTTAAAACTTGTAAAAACTATACGATGACATATATATGGTTATATATATAGTTAACATGATTTTATTATAAGTATGTGTCTCATTAGGTATTTTAACAATGAGTTATATACATAAAAAATGAGACTATTAATTTAAGAAACTTGAAAACGATATATAACGATTATCGTTATAAAATTTCTTACTAGGTACATATGAATCATATTAAGATATTGATACACTTGGTTAATTATGTTAAATGATAAGTAAATATATTATTAAGTGTATTAACAATGAAATACATATGTAAAAATAAGACTACTAACTTAATGATTTCGAAACGAGACATATATGTAACGATTATCGTTGTAACGACATTTAACTGTATATATATCATACTAAGATATATTATATATCATAATATCATGATAATATAACAATTTAACATCTAATTTGTTATAATAAACAATGGGTTAACAACATTCAACAAGATCGTTAACCTAAAGGTTTCAAAACAACATTTACATGTAACGACTAACGATGACTTAACGACTCAGTTAAAATGTATATACATGTAGTGTTTTAATATGTATTCATACACTTTTGAAAGACTTCAAGACACTTATCAAAATACTTATACTTAACAAAAATGCTTACAATTACATCCTCGTTCAGTTTCATCAACAATTCTACTCGTATGCACCCGTATTCGTACTCGTACAATACACAGCTTTTAGATGTATGTACTATTGGTATATACACTCCAATGATCAGTTCTTAGCAGCCCATGTGAGTCACCTAACACATGTGGGAACCATCATTTGGCAAGTAGCATAAAATATCTCATAAAATTAAAAAAATATGAGTAATCATTCATGACTTATTTACATGAAAACAAAATTACATATCCTTTATATCTAATCCATACACCAACGACCAAAAACACCTACAAACACTTTAATTCTTCAATTTTCTTCATCTAATTGATATCTCTCAAGTTCTATCTTCAAGTTCTAAGTGTTCTTCATAAATTCCAAAAGTTCTAGTTTTATAAAATCAAGAATACTTCCAAGATTGCAAGTTTACTTCCAAGTTCTCTAAATCCATTCCAAGTAATCATCCAAGATCAAGAAACCTTTGTTACTTATAGTAGGTTATCTTTCTAATACAAGGTAATAATCATATTCAAACTTTAATTCAATTTCTATAACTATAACAATCTTATTTCGAGTGGAAATCTTACTTGAAATTGTTTTCGTGTCATGATTCTGCTTCAAGAACTTTCAAGCCATCCAAGGATCCTTTGAAGCTAGATCTATTTTTCTCATTTCCAGTAGATTTATCTAAGGAACTTGAGGTAGTAATGATGTTCATAACATCATTCGATTCATACATATAAAGCTATCTTATTCAAAGGTTTAAACTTGTAATCACTAGAACATAGTTTAGTTAATTCTAAACTTGTTCGCAAATAAAAGTTAATCCTTCTAACTTGACTTTTAAAATCAACTAAACACATGTTTTATATCTATATGATATGCTAACTTAATGATTTAAAACCTGGAAACACGAAAAACACCGTAAAATCGGATTTACGCCGTCGTAGTAACACCGCGGGCTGTTTTGGGTTAGTTAATTAAAAACTATGATAAACTTTGATTTAAAAGTTGTTATTCTGGGAAAATTATTTTTATTATGAACATGAAACTATATCCAAATATTATGGTTAAACTCAAAGTAGAAGTATGTTTTCTAAAATGGTCATCTAGATGTCGTTCTTTCGACTTAAATGACTACCTTTACAAAAACTACTTGTAACTTATTTTTCCGACTATAAACGGATTTAAAATGGTCATCTAGATTCATAAAATAGAGTTCAGTATGAAACCATAGCAATTTGATTCACTCAAAACGGATTTAAAATGAAGAAGTTATGGGTAAAACAAGATTGGATAATTTTTCTCATTTTAGCCACGTGAAAATTGGTAACAAATCTATTCCAACCATAACTTAATCAACTTGTATTGTATATTATGTAATCTTGAGATACCATAGACACGTATACAATGTTTCGACCTATCATGTCGACACATCTATATATATTTCGGAACAACCATAGACACTCTATATGTGAATGTTGGAGTTAGCTATACAGGGTTGAGGTTGATTCCAAAATATATATAGTTTGAGTTGTGATCAATACTGAGATACGTATACACTGGGTCGTGGATTGATTCAAGATAATATTTATCGATTTATTTCTGTACATCTAACTATGGACAACTAGTTGTAGGTTACTAACGAGGACAGCTGACTTAATAAACTTAAAACATCAAAATATATTAAAAGTGTTGTAAATATATTTTGAACATACTTTGATATATATGTATATATTGTTATAGGTTCGTGAATCAACCAGTGGCCAAGTCTTACTTCCCGACGAATTAAAAATCTGTGAAAGTGAGTTATAGTCCCACTTTTAAAATCTAATTTTTTTGGGATGAGAATACATGCAGGTTTTATAAATGATTTACAAAATAGACACAAGTACGTGAAACTACATTCTATGGTTGAATTATCGAAATCGAATATGCCCCTTTTTATTAATTCTGGTAATCTAAGAATTAGGGAACAGACACCCTAATTGACGCGAATCCTAAAGATAGATCTATTGGGCCTAACAAACTCCATCCAAAGTACCGGATGCTTTAGTACTTCGAAATTTATATCATATCCGAAGGGTGTCCCGGAATGATGGGGATATTCTTATATATGCATCTTGTTAATGTCGGTTACCAGGTGTTCACCATATGAATGATTTTTATCTCTATGTATGGGATGTGTATTGAAATATGAAATCTTGTGGTCTATTGTTACGATTTGATATATATAGGTTAAACCTATAACTCACCAACATTTTTGTTGACGTTTAAAGCATGTTTATTCTCAGGTGAATACTAAGAGCTTCCGCTGTTGCATACTAAAATAAGGACAAGATTTAGAGTCCATGTTTGTATGATATTGTGTAAAAACTGTATTCAAGAAACTGATTTCGATGTAACATATTTGTATTGTAAACCATTATGTAATGGTCGTGTGTAAACAGGATATTTTAGATTATCATTATTTGATAATCTATGTAAAGCTTTTTAAACCTTTATTTATGAAATAAAGGTTATGGTTTGTTTTAAAAATGAATGCAGTCTTTGAAAAACGTCTCATATAGAGGTCAAAACCTCGCAACGAAATCAATTAATATGGAACGTTTTTAATCAATAAGAACGGGACATTTCAGATATAAACACGATTAATAGCGATAAGCAGTAGTGATGATCGATGTGGTTTTGGGCTCAGTTTAAAATAAAAAAATAGACGAGCAACAATCGTTGTGGTGTTTTGTGGTGGTTTATAGTTGAATAGAAACAAGAAACTACCGGTGGCGGTTGTGGTTGTTTACAAATAGAAACCAGTCATGGAAGTTGCAACAATAGAGTAGAAAACACGATTTAGCAGTAGCAGAAGTGAGTTGCAGGTGACGGTGGAGTGGTGGCTGTTTGGGCTGTGGCTGTGTCGGGTTTCTCCTCGAACAGAAACAGAAAAAATATAACAGCCGTAGCGGTGATTCACGGTGGTGGTTATTTTGGGTTCTTGAATGTAAACAGTAACAGAAGCAGTGATCGAATATGGCAGTTGCAACAACATTTTAAGTGGTTTCAACAAGACAAAAATAGGAGAGAGAGAGAGAGAGAGAGAGAGAGAGAGAAAGAGAGAGAGTGAGATGGTAGGGTGTTAGTGATGGAGGTGGTGGAAGATCATAGTGATGGTGTGGTGGCCGAAGGTTGTCTCAAAGTGTTTCGAATTGGTGGTTCATGGTGGTGATAAAAGTCGAGGGTTGTGATGGTTTAAATTGGTGATGGTGGCCGACGGTGGTCATGGTGGAAGTCATGGGTTTGAAAGAGAGTGGCTTGGGTGGTGATACCGGTGGTCTAGTGGTGGATGAAGGGTGGTCCGGTGATGGTGGTGGTGGTGATGATGTTCCTAACTATATATGTTATATGCAGAATTATATGTATGTGTATATATTGTCTATATATAACCAATAACATATGCAAGTTGACAAATAAAATATAATTAACTATTAGTATGAAAAGAACACAGTAATCTCGTGCACTAATATCAATTTAAATTAGGTACAGTGAGCCGCCTCCTTTTTGTATTAATGTGCCGACAGTTTCACGGGGTAATATATCGTAGTCCGTTGTTTACTCAGTGGCGAATAAAAGTGTTCAGAAAAATCCCATATTTTTAAATTAACTATATTTATTTATTTTGGTCATTATGGTATAAAATTCGATCCTTAATTTGTGAAATAAAAATTACATCAACTGTCTCTCTCATTTATGGGTGAAATATAAAAAGTGTTAAAACTTAACAAATAGTTCCTAAATACATTTTTAATAAGCCTATAATTTATAGAACTCATTTTCGGCTCACCGTTTATTTTAAAATCATATAAGTTTGAATTAGTTTGCTTAATATCAATCGGAACATCAAACGAGTATTACAATCATTTAATATTTATTTACTATACTTTATTTATATATAGTTATATTGTAAATAATAGTTATTATAATATTCTATTTTTATTTTATTTTACAAATTTCGTTTTAATAACAACAACATATAATGTTTCGAATTATATTTCCAATTATATATATATATATATATATATATATATATATATATATATATATATATATATATATATATATATATATATATATATATATATATATATATATATATATTCACACATAACTATTTACAAATAGTGGTTCGTGAATCGTTGGGAATGGTCGAAGGTCAATTGAATATATGAAACAGTTCAAAATTTTTGAAACTCATTATTATAGACTTTGCTTATCGTGTCGGAAACATGTAAAGATCAAGTTTAAATTTGGTCGAGAATTTTCGGGTCGTCACAGTACCTACCCGTTAAAGAAATTTCGTGCCCGAAATTTGATAGAGATCGTCATGGTTGACAATAAGTATGTTTTCATGACTCATATGAGTTGAAAATTAGAGTTTTATCATTATTGAGTAATATAGATAAAATGATTCAATTACTCGAAGAGTATGAATGAATCTATCACAAAAGATTGAGATAGGGATTTAACTTTTGACGTAGTCACTGTTGAATTCCGGAATTCAAGGGAAAAGATAGAACCATCCAGAAAATATGTTCTTGATAATTTAAAGATTAAGTAGAATGTAAGAGTCGTGTAACATGGCATCTGATGACGGTATGGTATGTGAATCATCAAGTTCCATTAGAAACTCAGCATGACTTACTGTAATTTAATCACGTTGATCAAGTGTCATTATATTATACTAACTCATGCTTCAGTTCCCAACACTACTTCAAAAACATTCATAATTTAAACTCGAAGGTTTCAGAATTTAGAAACTAAAATAGTTTCTTTTATGATGTAACGCAGATAACGCGAAAAGTTAAATAATATCGGACAAGAATATTTATGAAGATATCTTCAGAAATATTTGAGGATATTTACAATGAAAGATACGATAATATCTTAGAATGTTAGATTCAAAGTGTGATGAAGAAATTCATTCACAATGATTTAGAGCGGTTAAGGAGTAAGGTATTCGCTAAAGATTTCATCAGAAACAGAATCATCTAGATTCTTTAAATACAGAGTTTGGTCTTTGTATTTGTCCTTGGTATCCTTCAGAGTTTGCTCAATCCGTTTTCCAGTTCCAACTTTTCTGAGCTTTGCAAATATACTATTCTTTATTATCAAACTTTTGGATGTTATGGTCGTTCACAGTTTTTGCTGCTTCATTCAGATTTTTCAAAATTTCGAGAACTGATTCATAGACTGGGTGATTTTCAGAATTTTAGAATTGAAGTTTCGTAAATCCAAGAGATAGAAGTTATATATATATATATATATATATATATATATATATATATATATATATATATATATATATATATATATATATATATATATATATATATATATATATATATATAATTGTTGTCGTAGAATCGCTGAGAAATTAGAGATTATCGATTGATGCCTCCCGGTATTTGGTATGGTAATTATCGTTACAAGATGCCGATGAGTTCATGATAAGACTTCAATAGATAAATATAGTAATTTGTCAGAGTGATTTAAGCCAAGGAGCAACGAGGTTGCTGGTACATCTTCTAGTAATATGGTGGAATATAAAAGGTTCCCCGGTAACAATAAAAGAGTACGCATATATATCAAGGTTATAATATGGTTCTTTTGAATGAAAAGTCGAAGTTGACTTGCTGGAGCTGTGACAAAATTGGCTAATTTGAAAAAGAATTGCAATGTTATTTTCGATAATAACAATGCCAAAGGAGCTATCACAGATACATGTTAAAAGTTTACTCAGGTTCTGAGTGTTTTCAGGTGCATAACTATATGCATAAATCTTTCCTTCCATAGATGAAGTGCGGTTGGTTCATCCTCTCGCTTAAGGTGTTTTCAAGAATCATGAAAGGTTTGAACGCAAATTGTAATCGTCGAAATACAAATAAGGTTTAAAATGAAATCAAGTGGCAAACTTGAAGAATTGTTTAGTTTCATATGTTATAATCAATATTTTAATTCATTTTAATTGTCCAATGTTGGTAGTCCACAGTTAGTAGACCACAGTTAGTAATTCAATAATTCATATATATAATATTCGAATTAATTAATACGTATCGTGACCCATTGTATACATGTCTCAGACTCGATCACAACTCAAAGTATATATATTATTTTGGAATCAACCTCAACCCTGTATAGCTAACTCGATCATTACCGCATATAGAGTGTCTATGGTTATTCCAAACAATATATATAGATGCGTCGATATGATATGTCAAAACCTTGTATGCGTGTCCCGATATTTAAAATGAGTAAATAATAGTATTTAAATCACGATAAATAAAGTGCGTAAAATAAATAACAGAAATTAAATGACGATAAATAAAATTGTGAGAATTAAAATTGCGATAATTAAATTGCGATAAATAAACGTAATGAGGAAATAACAGTTAGCTAGGAAAAGTTAGCTAGGATTTTGTTAGCGTGGATTCTTAACAAAATTTCTCATAGTTAATTCGTTAATTTCTAACAAATTTTATTTTTGTCCAATGTTTTCTTCATTATGCCACTAGTTGGATTCTGATAAATCAAAATCCAATTATGAAATTGAATTTGAATGAAAATAGTTGTTCTTTGGTGAGCGGATACGTATATGTGTGGATTTAAGTAGGATAGTAAATGACTGTTGAATTAGATTTGAAAGAATGTACAGTTTACTTATTAATGTGAAATCTATATATTTCTCGGGTATTACCTACCCGTTAAAATATTCTCACCATTAACAGTTTGTACAAAAGAATTTTTAATTACAATCTTTATGAAAACATATATACATATATATATTTTCTTCAGATGTAAATTATGGATTTAATGAGTTAATATGATATTAAACTCATCTGATTTACGGCTAGAACTAGAGTACATAATCTCTAAAACATTAGAGATTACATAATCGCCATGAAGGATGAAGATAATTAATGTAGAACGATACGTAGAATGATGATTATACTCGAGGTACATAATGAGATGTTGAGGCATGGATTGTTGATGGTACTGGTGCTATTACTGATGGTACTGTTGGTGCCAGTGATGTTGCTGAAGCTGGTACGTTTTGAACCATATTTTCCAAAGCCACTACTCGAGCGCAAAGCTCGTTGACTTCTTCTATTACACCAGGATGATTGTCGGTTCGGACAAGCGGATGAATAATATCTAGAATTTGCGATAGTATATAATTGTAACGAGATATTCTGAAAATGAGAGAAAAAATGGTATTACGAACAGGTTCGCCGTTAAGTGCTTCAGGTTCTTCGCCAAGAGGGGAATGTGGTAGATGGAAAAGATCGCCTTCTTAGCATTTCCATTAATTAAATCAACCATGAATCCATCCCCAATTCATTCAGAATTGATGATGATTGATCGGTTGATCCATTCCGGTTACACTGTCTTCGGAGCTCGAGCGAAAATTCATATCAGGATAGCTGTCGGAATTCGATGGACTTGAACTAGTTGCGAGTTCCATCTTGTACGGTTAGATAAAGGGTTTTCGATATGAAATGATTTTCGGATATCGGATGATATTCTAATTACATAGAATACCTGTATATATAGAACAAAAGATTTCGTAGATTACGGAGGAATTTACGGAATATACTAGGCAAAGTTTACAGTAACAGATACGCTAAGATATGAATTTTGTCTATACACTATTCATGCAATCAATGCAGTAAGATGTGTCTAGACTAAGAATGATAAACAAGTAATTTTCGACACGAAATAATAAACAAAACTTTTGACATGCAGACACGGTCGAAGTCCAGACTCACTAATGCATCTAAACAACTATCAGTTAGACATACTAATGCAAGACCTGGTTCGCTAAGACCACCGCTCTGATACCAACTGTCGTGACCCGTCCAAATCCACCTGGATGAATATATTACGTTTGGTTACATCGCGAGATACTTGACCTCTATATGATACATTTTACAAACATTGCATTCGTTTTTAAAAGACAAACTTTCATTACATCGAAAGTTGACTGCATGCATACCATTTCATAACACATCAAACTATAATTGACTTAATAATAATCTTGATGAACTCAACGACTCAAATGCAACGTCTTTTGAAATATGTCATGAATGACTCCAAGTAATATATCTCTAAAATGAGCAAATGCATAGCGGAAGATTTCTTTTATACCTGAGAATAAACATGCTTTCAAGTGTCAACCAAAAGGTTGGTGAGTTCATAGGTTTATCATAAGCAATAAAATTTATCATTTTGATAGACCACAAGATTTAAATACAGTACACCTATCTCGTGTACAAAACCATTTTTCATAATGCTTAGCAAAGAGGTTCGTATCCTTTTTTCCCCCGTAGGTTGCCTCGCGATTTTTAAATAATCGTGCACATATCTCGTGCACAAAACTAATACACATAACCTGTGTATAAAAATAATTCTCTCGATACATAACATTCATTTCGATTTCATTGCTCAACATGGTAACCGACCTTAACATATAATGCGCATCAATAATATCCCCAAAACATAACATCTCGTCTGTATAAATATATAAACTTCGAAGTACTAAACACCACACCCACTAGCTCTTCCGTTTATTGAACATTCTGGGTGGGGGTGTTAAACCTGGTAGCTACCTTTAGGATTCGCGTGAATTAGGGCCATACCCGATTCTAATTCTTAGGTTACCAAGCAATAATAATCGGGGGAAAAATATTCACAACAATTAGTTTCAATTATCATGTCCACATAATTCAATAATAATCCGCAGAACTTCTGTCTGCATAATAATTCATTCGAGGAATGTTTTGCTTGTATCTATCTCGTCAAACATTTATAAAAGTATTTCATGTATTCACAGTTCAAAATATATTTCACAAGCATTTAATAAAGCAGTTGTAAAAACAGCTCATGTATTCTCAGTTCCAAAAATATAAAGAGTAAAAGGGAATCAAATGAACTCACAATATGATATATTGTAGTAAAAATATACATACGACTGAACAGAACAATGCAAGGTTAGCCTTGGATTCACGAACCTATATCAGGTATATATATTAATACATATAATGAGCATGTAATAGTAATCAAACTATTTTCTATATTAATTATATATCATATTACTTATAGTAATGTATTTGTTATTTGAAATATTATGTATATCTATATATATGTTATATTAATATTATACATATAAGTATTTATTATCATCTAATATTAATAATAATATTTATATATCTGATTAAAATATATTTATTTCTTATATGTAACTTAATTAATATTATATGATAATAAAATCATTTTATTTTAAAAACGAATAGTATGTAACATTTATATATAGTTACTATATATGTCTTAGATATATTTTTATATAAATAATTTTTGGTTTGTTAAAATAATGATTTTAATAATACTAAAATAGTGTTAATAATAATAATAATTATAATAATAATACTTAGATTTAATTATGTTAATATTAATTTTAACAATTATACTAGTCATTTATTTGTAGTAATAATAATAATAACAATAATAATAATAATAAATAAACTACCTTTAAAAGTTTTTCCTAAAAAAATATGCCTCAAACTGGGCTCGAACCTGTGACCTCTCGCTAACCCGACAACAAACCAAACCATTCCTCCATTTCGTGTTTCCTGATTTAATTCACGATTTAATTATATAAAACCCGTATTTTCTTTTTTCTTAAAACCCACTTACAACATGTCTGGCCCAATATCGAGACCCATTTAACTAAAGCCCAAACCAATGTTATTTTAATCTTAAACTATTTCTTCGATGGGTTCCTGGTATCTACAGCATCATATATCTTCATCATCGTTCAGCATAAAAAAAATGTCATCATCATCTTAATCACGATCATTCATCATCATTCACGTATATCGTCCTTGTTATATCATGTATCATCTTCAATTTCCTTTTCAATCATATCATCTTCACAACATTATTATCATCGAAATCATAATAGCTCATCTTCATTCTCGTAAAATCATTGTATCATCTAGGTATCATCACTTTCACTTCGGTTTACGGCCGGATATAAACACAATTAACAGCGACAAGCAGTAGTGGTGATCGATGTGGTTTTGGGCTCAGTTTAAAATAAAAAAAATAGAAGAGCAACAATCGTGGTGGTGTTTTGTGGTGGTTTATAGTTGAATAGAAACATGAAACTACCGGTGGCGGTTGTGGTTGTTTACAAAAAGAAACCAGTCATGGAAGTAGCAACAATAGAGTAGAAAACACGATTTAGCAGTAGCAAAAGTGAGTTACAGGTGACGGTGGAGTGGTGGCTGTTTAGGCTGTGGCTGTGTCGGGTTTCTCCTCGAACAGAAACAGAAAAAATATAACAGCCGTAGCGGTGATTCACGGTGGTGGTTATTTTGGGTTCTTGAACGTAAACAGTAAAAGAAGCAGTGATCGAATATGGCAGTTGCAACAACATTTTAATGGTGGTTTCAACAAGACAAAAATAGGAGAGAGAGAGAGAGAGAGAGAGAGTGTGAGATGGTAGGGTGTTAGTGATGGAGGTGGTGGAAGATCATAGTGATGGTGTGGTGGCCGAAGGTTGTCTCAAAGTGTTTCGAATTGGTGGTTCATGGTGGTGATAAAAGTCGAGGGTTATGATGGTTTAAATTGGTGATGGTGGCCGACGGTGGTCATGGTGGAAGTCATGGGTTTGCAAGAGAGTGGCTTGGGTGGTGATACATGTGGTCTAGTGGTGGATGAAGGGTGGTCCGGTGATGGTGGTGGTGATGATGTTCCTAACTATACATGTTATATGCAGAATTATATGTATGTGTATATATTGTCTATATATAACCAATAACATATGCAAGTTGACAAATAAAATATAATTAACTATTAGTATGAAAAGAACACAGTAATCTCGTGCACTAATATCAATTTAAATTAGGTACAGTGAGCCGCCTCCTTTTTGTATTAATGTGCCGACAGTTTCACGGGGTAATATATCGTACTCCGTTGTTTACTCAGTGGCGAATAAAAGTGTTCAGAAAAATCCCATATTTTTAAATTAACTATATTTATTTATTTTGGTCATTATGATATAAAATTCGATCCTTAATTTGTTAAATAAAAATTACATCAACTGTCCCTCTCTTTTTATGGGTGAAATATAAAAAGTATTAAAACTTAACAAATAGTTCCTAAATACATTTTTAATAAGCCTATAATTTATTGAACTCATTTTTAGCTCACCGTTTATTTTAAAATCATATAAGTTTGAATTTAGTTTGCTTAATATCAATCGGAACATCAAACGAGTATTACAATCATTTAATATTTATTTACTATACTTGATTTATATATAGTTATATATTGTAAATAATAATTATTATAATATTCTATTTTTATTTTATTTTACATAATTCATTTTAATAACAACAACATATAATGTTTCGAATTATATTTCCAATTATTATATATATATATATATATATATATATATATATATATATATATATATATATATATATATATATATATATATATTCACACATAACTATTACAAATAGTGGTTCGTGAATCGTCGGGAATGGCCGAAGGTCAATTGAATATATGAAACAGTTCAAAATTTTTGAGACTCATTATTATAGACTTTGCTTATCGTGTCGGAAACATATAAAGATCAAGTTTAAATTTGGTCGAGAATTTCCGGGTCGTCACAGTACCTACCCGTTAAAGAAATTTCGTCCCCGAAATTTGATAGAGATCGTCATGGTTGATAATAAGTATGTTTTTATGACTCACATGAGTTGAAAATTAGAGTTTTATCATTATTGAGTAATATAGATAAAATGATTCAATTACTCGAAGAGTATGAATGAATCTATCACAAAAGATTGAGATAGGGATTTAACTTTTGACGTAGTCAGTGTTGAATTCCGGAATTTGTAGTGACCCAAACTTTTCCATGTTTATCTATATTAAATGAAATTGTTATTTACATGATTAAGTGTTTCCAACATGTTAAGCAATCGAACTTGTTAAGACTTGATTACTTGAAATAGGTTTCATATAGACAATTGACCACCCAAGTTGACCGGTGATTCACGAACGATTAAAACTTGTAAAAACTATATGATGACATATATATGATTATATATATAGTTAACATGATATTATGATAAGTAAGTATCTCATTAGGTATTTTAACAATGAGTTATATACATAAAATTGAGTTTATTGAATTAAGAAACTCGAAACGATATATATAACGATTATCTTATAACAACGTCTTACTAAATACATATGAATCATATTAAGATATTGATACACTATGTTTAATCATGATAAATTATAAGTAAACGTGTCATTAAGTGTATTAACAATGAACTACATATGTAAAAACAAGACTACTAACTTAATGATTTCGAAACGAGACATATATGTAACGATTATCGTTGTAAAAACATTTAACTGTATATATATCATACTAGGATATATTAATATATCATAATATCATGATAATGTAATAATTTAACATCTCTTTAGATATAATAAACAATGGGTTTACAACATTTAACAAGATCGTTAACCTAAAGGTTTCAAAACAACATTTACATCTAACGACTAACGATGACTTAATGTCATAACCCGACCTTAACCATAAGGACGAATACAATAACATATGATTTCATCGCGAGGTATTGACCTCTATATGCGACATTTTTCAAAAACTGCATTCGTTTTTACAATACAAACCATAACTTTTATTACAAATACAGGGTTTAAACAACATAATAATGATTATCGTTTAGCGATAATCTTAGCCTTACAAACTTTACATGTGATGATAACAACACGATTTCCAACGTATTTTACATTACAAATTCTTCGATATGCAGTTTTATTTTTGACACAAATATGCATACTCAAGATCTTGCTTAAATTCAACATGTTGCTGCGGAAGCTTTTAGTTATCACCTGAGAATAAACATGCTTAAAACGTCAACATAAAGTTGGTGAGATATAGGTTTAATGCCGGCAGCATTATAAATATAGACCACAAGATTTCATATATAAACGTTTTAATAAAAATATTCTAAGTTGTTGAGCACTTGATAACCATGCTTAACGTTTAATCAACGTCGCATATTCCCTTTATTATGAAATCTTACTACACCGTACCAAGTGTAGTCACCGAAACGAAGTACTGTGCAACCGTTGAATACTGGTCGTCCAGTCCGGTTGGGGTTGTCAGGCCCGATAGATCTATCACAACAGGATTTGCGTTTACAATACCTCATGTAAATAGTAGTTACCAAGTTACAGGGAAGTATGCCAGTGGTACAACTCAACGTAGAATATATATTTTTAATCACTTGTGTCCATAACGTAAATCATAAAATACATGTATTCTCATCCCGAAATATTTAGAGTTTAAAAGTGGGACTATATACTCACTTTTGCTTTGAAGATATTAAACTCGACTTGGTCTCCGATAGATATCACGAACCTAACCATATATATAATATATCAACATATTTTCTTTTCAAGTAATCGTTATATATATATATATATATATATATATATATATATATATATATATATATATATATATATATATATATATATATATATATATATATATATATACTTATAATTCTTTTAATATTTTCTTAGTCCGTAGTTAGCAGTCCGATGTTAGTGGTCCACAATTAGTTTCTAAATAAAATAAATAAAGACCCCATCGTATTCGTATTGATCAAAATTAATCTCGACCTATGGTACCATGTTGTCAAATGACGTGTTGCGTACATAAAGTACCGTGTTGTCAAATGACGTGTTGCGTACAATCATGAGGTCTTATGATTAATCTTCTCGTGTTGTTTACGGGTGGTCCTGAAATATATAAAATCAAATCATAAGTAATTATATATAAAATATCATATTAATTAGAAAATATATGATTAATTTACTTTATCTCCAAATATTTTCGTAGCTAAACTATCTTCGGATACCCAATCTTGTTTTAGTCGTAGTTTCTTCATTACAACTCCGTTTTTGTTGGTTCAACTTGCCACTTCCTTGGATCTAGTCAAATTTTAAGAATATGAACTGAAAATACCTTAGTTTGTATTCGAAATCACAGGTTATAGGTCAAACTTTGGTGAAACTTATGAAAGTGATCATTTTCCATCATAAAAACAACATTTAATGATCATTTTTGTAAAAATAGTTACACTTTGAGTTAAACCATGAAATTTTTATGTGTTAACATATTCATAAGAAATATCATTTTTCCAGAACATGAACTTCCAATTCAAAGTTCAAGATGGTTTTTAATTATCCAAACCAAAACAGCACCCGATTGCACTCCGACGACGTAGATTCAGTTTTTAAGGTGTTCTTTGTAAAACCAAGTTATATCTTGTTAAGTTAGCATATCATTATGATATATTACAAGTCTTAAAGTGTTTTAAAAGTTAATTTAGAAGGATCTATTTAGTTTGCAAACAAGTTTGAAATCATTCAAACTATGTCCTTGTTGTTAAAATTTTACAACATAAAATAAGATAGCTATATAATTATGAATCGAACAAGATTATGAACAAGGTTACTATCTAAAGTTACTTGGACTAAGTTACTGTAAGAGACAAGAAAAAATCTTGGAATCAAAGAGTGGTGGAGTTAGATTAAAAGGTTGGAAGTATACTTCTTCAGATGGGTGGTTATTTTGATATGTTCTTGAAAGAGTTTTCTTATGGTGTTTAAGGCTTCTAATTGAAGCTAAATGATGGGGAAAATACTTGGAGATGATCAACTATGAAGTTAGGAGTATTTTGGGAGAGAAATGAGGGTGTAGGTATGAGAAAATGGAGTGAAGAAATGGTGTTCATTCATAAAAACGTTTTTAGTTTATAAAGAAAGAAAAGGATTCCTAATTTTGTTTTCTTACTAATAATTCATGCTACTTGACAAATCCTAGTTACCTCATGTCTAGGGCAGTAATAATGTTGATTAGGATGTTGATTTGATGTGTATATACCAATAGTAAATACGTATAGAAGCTGGGTATGATACGAGTACATATACCCTAGATATACGTATAGAAATCTTGAGGAAACGGAATGAGAATTCAAATATAGCTATCTTTTGTGAATATACTTATATTGTTTTAAGTATTTAAGTCCTTAAAAAGTGATTAAATACATTATATATACGATACATGTATAAGCATTATAGGTTATAAGTATATATATCAAAGAATGTTACGTATAGTTATCGTTTTGAAAACTTAAGTTAGTAGTTTCAAAATATACTTATAACTCATTGTCATTAGTACACAATGAGATGTTAAACCATCCTTAGATCATGTTAAATATATATAAATACATATATATACACAAACATATAATTATCATATGTTATATAGTTCGTGATATCATTGGTCAAATTAGACGGTCAAACGTTGTGTAAAACTCTTTTCAAAAACACAAGTCTCAACAATTTTGATTGCTTATCATGTTGGTAAGGTTTAATTTATGTAAATATTAATCTCATAGATATAAAATGATCGGAAAAATCCGGGTCGTTACAGTACCTACCCGTTAAATAAATTTCGTCCCGAAATTTTAAAATTGTACCTATTTTGCGTCATCGGTAAACAAATGTGGGTACTTTTGTTTCATCTGATCCTCTCGTTCCCAAGTAAACTCGGGACCCCTTCAAGCATTCCAATGAACCTTAACGATTGGTATGTTACTCTGCTTGAGTTGTTTAACTTCACGGTCCATGATTTCGACTGGTTCTTCTATGAATTGTAGTTTCTCGTCGACTTGGATTTCTTCAAGAGGAATGGTGAGATCTTCTTTTGCAAGACATTTCTTGAGGTTTGAGACGTGAAATGAATTATGTACTCCGGTGAGTTGTTGTGGTAACTCGAGTCGATAAGCTACCGGTCCAATGCGTTCGATGATCTTGAACGGGCCTACATACCTTGGATTCAGTTTACCCCTTTTGCCGAAACGTATTACACCTTTCCAAGGTTTCACCTTTAGCATAACCATGTCACCGATCT
The DNA here is from genome assembly GCF_046630445.1 of Rutidosis leptorrhynchoides. Classification (NCBI taxonomy): domain Eukaryota; kingdom Viridiplantae; phylum Streptophyta; class Magnoliopsida; order Asterales; family Asteraceae; genus Rutidosis; species Rutidosis leptorrhynchoides. Next base: position 265,584,360 of record NC_092335.1, read on the forward strand.
GAAACTCTAATGGTTTCCTTCGGACATCGGCGTAGTTCTTTTGGCGACTACGGGCTGTTTTCAATCTCTCCTTGATTTGTACTATCTTCTCAGTAGTTTCATGTATGATCTCTGGACCAGTTAATTGTCGATTTCCTACTTCATTACAACAGATAGGGGATCTACACTTCCTTCCATACAGTGCTTCAAATGGTGCAGCTTTAATGCTCGCATGATAACTGTTATTATACGAGAATTCTGCTAATGGTAGATATTTATCCCATCCGTTTCCAAAATCGATCACACATGCCCTGAGCATGTCTTTAAGAGTCTGAATTGTTCTTTCACTCTGCCCATCAGTTTGGGATGATATGCGGTGCTCATATCCAAACGAGTTCCCAGTGCCTCCTGTAGTGATTGCCAGAACTTTGATGTAAATCTACTATCACGATCGGATATAATGGAAATAGGTATTCCATGCCTTGAAACAATTTCCTTTATGTACAGTCATAATAGTTTCTCCATTCTATCCGTTTCCTTTATAGGCAAGAAATGCGCAGATTTGGTAAGACGATCAACTATTACCCAAATGGTGTCATAACCCCAGGCAGTCTTAGGTAACTTCGTGATGAAATCCATTGTAATACCATCCCATTTCCATTCTAGGATTTCTGGTTGTTGAAGTAACCATGACGGCTCCTGGTGTTCTGCTTTGACTTTGGAACAAGTTAAACATTCACCAACATATGTTGCAACATCTGTCTTTAAATTAGGCCACCAATAATGCGTCTTAAGATCTTGATACATTTTTCCAACTCCAGGATGTATCGAGTATCTTGTCTTATGTGCCTCATTCAATATCAACTTCCTTAATCCACCCAACTTTGGTACCCAAATACGGTTTGCAAAATATCGAATTCCGTCTTCCCGTATAACGAGTTGCTTCTCATACTTCTTCATTATTTCATTTCCTATGTTTTCTTTAGTAAGAGCTTCTCATTGAGCCTCTTTGATTTGTGAGTTGAGATTCATGCAAATTTTTATGTTCATTGCTCGTACTCGAATTGGCTCTCGTTCCTTTCTGCTTAGAGCGTCGGCCACAACATTCGCTTTCCCGGGATGATAGCGAATCTCACAATCATAGTCGTTTATTAGCTTGACCCACCTACGTTGCCTCATGTTCAGCTGTTTCTGATCGAAATTATGTTGAAGGCTTTTATGATCGGTAAACACAGTGCATTTAACCCCATATAAGTAGTGTCTCCATATCTTCATTGCAAACACTTCTGCTCCCAGTTCTAGATCATGCGTCGTATAATTTTGCTCGTGAATCTTCAATTGTCGGGATGCGTATGCAATAACTTTCTTTCGTTGCATAAGGACGCAACCAAAACCTTGTCGTGAAGCATCACAATATATCTCAAAATCATCGTTCCCTTCAGGTAACGATAAAATAGGTGCCGTAGTCAACTTCTTCTTCCGTAATTGAAATGCACTCTCCTGCTCAGAAGTCCATTCGTACTTCTTCCCTTTTTGCGTTAACGCTGTTAAGGGTTTAGCTATTCGGGAAAAATCTAGAATAAACCTTCTATAATAACCAGCTAAACCCAAAAATTGGCGTATCTGCGTTGGTGTCTTAGGAGTCTCCCATTTTTCAATGGCCTCAATTTTAGCTGGATCAACCTGAATACCTTTGCTACTAACAACGTGACCAAGAAATTGCACTTCTTTCAACCAAAATGCACATTTAGAAAATTTGGCGTATAACTGTTCTTTTCTTAACAATTCTAATACCAACCTTAAATGCTGCTCATGCTCTTGCTCATTTTTGGAATAGATGAGAATATCATCAATGAAAACGATAACAAACTTATCTAGATACGGACTACAAACTCGATTCATGAGGTCCATGAATACAGCTGGTGCATTCGTTAATCCAAACGGCATGACCAAAAATTCGTAATGACCGTAGCGTGTCCGAAAAGCAATTTTCGGAATATCTTCTTCTTTGACACGTAGTTGATGATAGCCCGATCTTAAGTCAATTTTCGAGTACACACATGATCCTTGCAGTTGATCAAATAAGTGGTCAATTCTCGGTAGTTGATACCGATTCTTGATAGTTAACTTATTTAATTCACGATAATCTATACGCATCCTAAAAGATCCATCTTTCTTTTTAACAAATAAAATTGGAGCTCCCCACGGTGAAGTACTTGGTCGTATGAATCCTCGGTCCAGTAATTCTTTTAACTGACTCTGAAGTTCTTTTAACTCGGAGGGTGCAAGTCTATATGGAGCACGAGCAACCGATGCAGCTCCTGGTACAAGATCTATTTGAAATTCTATAGACCTGAAAGGAGGTAGTCCCGGTAATTCTTTCGGAAATACATCGGGAAAGTCTCTTACTACATTTACATCGTTAATATTCTTCTCCTTTTCTTCAACTTTCTTTACATGTGCTAGGATGGCATAACATCCCTTTTCTAAACACTTTCGTAAGATTTAGGTTTGGGTTACCTTTATCTCCATAAATCATTATCATTGATTTATCCTTTCGAGGAATACGAATTGCCTTTTTAGCACACACCACTTCGAATCCTACTTTGTGTAGTGACCCGAATTTTTCCATGTTTATATATATTAATTGAGATTGATATTTACATGATTAAATGTTTCCAACATGTTAAGCAATCAAACTTGTTAAGACTTGATTAATTGAAATATGTTTCATATAGACAATTGACCACCCAAGTTGACCGGTGATTCACGAACGTTAAAACTTGTAAAAACTATATGATGACATATATATGGATATATATAGTTAACATGATACTATGATAAGTAAACATATCATTAAGTATATTAACAATGAACTACATATGTAAAAACAAGACTACTAACTTAATGATTTTTAAACGAGACATATATGTAACGATTATCGTTGTAAAGACATTTAATGTATATATATCATATTAAGAGATATTCATACATGATAATATCATGATAATATAATAATTTAAAATCTCATTTGATATTATAAACATTGGGTTAACAACATTTAACAAGATCGTTAACCTAAAGGTTTCAAAACAACACTTACATGTAACGACTAACGATGACTTAACGACTCAGTTAAAATGTATATACATGTAGTGTTTTAATATGTATTTATACACTTTCGAAAGAATTCAATACACTTATCAAAATACTTCTACTTAACAAAAATGCTTACAATTACATCCTCGTTCAGTTTCATCAACAATTCTACTCGTATGCACCCGTATTCATACTCGTACAATACACAGCTTTTAGATGTATGTACTATTGGTATATACACTCCAATGATCAGCTCTTAGCAGCCCATGTGAGTCACCTAACACATGTGGGAACCATCATTTGGCAACTAGCATGAAATATCTCATAAAATTACAAAAATATGAGTAATCATTCATGACTTATTTTCATGAAAACAAAATTATATATCCTTTATATCTAATCCATACACCAACGACCAAAAACACCTACAAACACTTTCATTCTTCAATTTTCTTCATCTAATTGATCTCTCTCAAGTTCTATCTTCAAGTTCTAAGTGTTCTTCATATATTCTACAAGTTCTAGTTACATAAAATCAAGAATACTTTCAAGTTTGCTAGCTCACTTCCAATCTTGTAAGGTGATCATCCAACCTCAAGAAATCTTTGTTTCTTACAGTAGGTTATCACTCTAATACAAGGTAATAATCATATTCAAACTTTGGTTCAATTTCTATAACTATAACAATCTTATTTCAAATGATGATCTTACTTGAACTTGTTTTCGTGTCATGATTCTGCTTCAAGAACTTCGAGCCATCCAAGGTTCCGTTGATGCTAGATCTATTTTTCACTTTTCCAATAGGTTTATCCAAGGAACTTAAGGTAGTAATGATGTTCATAACATTATTCGATTCATACATATAAAGCTATCTTATTCGAAGGTTTAAACTTGTAATCACTAGAACATAGTTTAGTTAATTCTAAACTTGTTCGCAAACAAAAGTTAATCCTTCTAACTTGACTTTTAAAATCAACTAAACACATGTTCTATATCTATATGATATGCTAACTTAATGATTTAAAACCTGGAAACACGAAAACACCGTAAAACCGGATTTACGCCGTCGTAGTAACACTGCGGGCTGTTTTGGGTTAGTTAATTAAAAACTATGATAAACTTTGATTTAAAAGTTGTTATTCTGAGAAAATGATTGTTATTATGAACATGAAACTATATCCAAAAATTATGGTTAAACTCAAAGTGGAAGTATGTTTTCTAAAATGGTCATCTAGACGTCGTTCTTTCGACTGAAATGACTACCTTTACAAAAACGACTTGTAACTTATTTTTCCGACTATAAACCTATACTTTTCTGTTTAGATTCATAAAATAGAGTTCAATATGAAACCATAGCAATTTGATTCACTCAAAACGGATTTAAAATAAAGAAGTTATGGGTAAAACTAGATTGGATAATTTTTCTCATTTTAGCTACGTGAAAATTGGTAACAAATCTATTCCAACCATAACTTAATCAACTTGTATTGTATATTATGTAATCTTGAGATACCATAGACACGTATACAATGTTTCGACCTATCATGTCGACACATCTATATATATTTCGAAACAACCATAGACACTCTATATGTGAATGTTGGAGTTAGCTATACAGGGTTGAGGTTGATTCCAAAATATATATAGTTTGAGTTGTGATCAATACTGAGATACGTATACACTGGGTCGTGGATTGATTCAAGATAATATTTATTGATTTATTTCTGTACATCTAACTGTGGACAACTAGTTGTAGGTTACTAACGAGGACAGCTGACATAATAAACTTAAAACATCAAAATGTATTAAAAGTGTTGTAAATATATTTTGAACATACTTTGATATATATGTATATATTGTTATAGGTTCGTGAATCAACCAGTGGCCAAGTCTTACTTCCCGACGAAGTAAAAATCTGTGAAAGTGAGTTATAGTCCCACTTTTAAAATCTAATATTTTTGGGATGAGAATACATGCAGGTTTTATAAATGATTTACAAAATAGACACAAGTACGTGAAACTACATTCTATGGTTGAATTATCGAAATCGAATATGCCCCTTTTTATTAAGTCTGGTAATCTAAGAATTAGGGAACAGACACCCTAATTGACGCGAATCCTAAAGATAGATCTATTGGGCCTAACAAACCCCATCCAAAGTACCGGATGCTTTAGTACTTCGAAATTTATATCATATCCGAAGGGTGTCCCGGAATGATGGGGATATTCTTATATATGCATCTTGTTAATGTCGGTTACCAGGTGTTCACCATATGAATGATTTTTATCTCTATATATGGGATGTGTATTGAAATATGAAATCTTGTGGTCTATTATTATGATATGATATATATAGGTTAAACCTATAACTCACCAACATTTTTGTTGACGTTTTAAGCATGTTTATTCTCAGGTGATTATTAAGAGCTTCCGCTATCGCATACTTAAATAAGGACGAGATTTGGAGTCCATGCTTGTATGATATTGTGTAAAAACTGCATTCAAGAAACTTATTTTGTTGTAACATATTTGTATTGTAAACCATTATGTAATGGTCATGTGTAAACAGGATATTTTAGATTATCATTATTTGATAATCTACGTAAAGCTTTTTAAACCTTTATTGATGAAATAAAGGTTATGGTTTGTTTTAAAATGAATGCAGTCTTTGAAAAACGTCTCATATAGAGGTCAAAACCTCGCAACGAAATCAATTAATATGGAACGTTTTTAATCAATAAGAACGGGACATTTCACTTTGGACATCCAGTCCATGCCGATAATTACGTCAAAACTTCCTAATTCTATGGGTATCAAATCAATCTTAAATGTTTCTCCGGCTAAATTTATTTTACAATCACGGCAAATTTTATCGGCTTTAATTAGTTTACCATTAGCTAACTCAATCATGTACTTAGCATCTAGAGGTAATGATGAACAATTCAATTTAGCGTAAAAGTCTCTACACACGTAACTTCTATCGGCACCAGTATCAAATATAATAGATGCTGATAAGTTATTAATGATAAACGTACCCGTAACAAACTTCGGGTCTTCATACGCCTCTCTAACATTAATAATAAATGCTCTTCCACGTGCAGATCCATTATTCTTCTCTGGATTCGGGCACTGGCTCTTATAATGACCCTGTTTCCCACACCCATAGCAAGTAACAGTGGCCAAGGCAGTTCTATTTGCATTGGTGGCAGGAGTCTTGGTGCCATTGGTATTTGTAACAGGAATCCTACAATCTTCAGCAAGATGACCCCTTCGATTACAATTATCGCACACCACATTACAATAACCAGAGTGATGTTTGTGGCATCTGTTACATAAAGGATTTCATCCTTTGTAATCTGAGCTTGAACCACTACCCACACCTTGCGTGGTTTCTTGTTTCTTGTTGGATTGTTGATTACCTTCCCACTTTCTTTTATTTTCCGATGTCTTGACATCGGTGTTCTTATCCAGAATAATTTGGTCCATCAACTCGTTTGCCATGGTGATGGCTTCGTGAATAGTCTTGGGTTTCGATGCTGTAACATTTGCTTTGACATTTTTAGGTAAACCATCCTTGTACAGTTCTATCTTCTGTTCTTCGGTTGGTACCAATTCGGGACATAGCAAAGCTAATTCCATGAATCGCTATTGTAGTTGGTGAGTTCAGTACCAACAAGTTTCAGGCTTCGTAATTCAGTTTCCAACTTCCTAACCTCGTTCCTTGGACAATACTCGTTGATTAGCACTGTTTTGAATTCTTCCCAGGGAGTATCATAAGCTACATTTCCTCCTACAGCCTTCACATAGTTTTTCCACCACGTGAGTGCACTATCTTGTAAGGTGCACGATGCATACTTGGTCATGTCCTTCTCAATACAACCACTGATTTTAAACACAGACTCAATCTTTTTGATCTACCGGGTTAAACCGATCGGTCCTTCTGTTCCACTGAATGATGAGGGCTTGCAACCTTGAAAAGTTTTATAAGTACATCCCACACGAGGATTTGGGTTAACTGCAGCACCTCTCGCAGCCTCGACCCATAACATTCTGTCATCCACTCGCTGATTGATGAGTTCCTTGATTTCTTGTTCCGTCATTCGGTTCAATCTCGCCATAATCTTCAATAAGAATGAGAAAAATAATTATTCACATGGAATATTATAGATGTAGTATGTATTTACAGTACATCGTAGCTTATTAATAATATGAACCAGTTATTATTATAAAAGCCTTTTCTTCTTATTAGCGTTTTATAATTATATCTAGGGTAGTATCTACCCATTAAAGTTCATACTTAATAGCTTAGTACAGAAATCAATTACTACCACCCAAATAATACTCAACCATGGAAAATTATTGCATTTCACACTTCACTATTTTACATATGCTTATCTTACATCAAACATTAAGCAAACCACACTAGTAATATTATACAAAATGTTATATAATCTCATGGTTTAAAACAACAGCGCATCATTTAACCCAAAACGTTTGTGTTCAAAGAAATTGCTTAAAAGTTATCTTGACTGTCACCCTGCGTTTTGGCTGAGGGGCTGAAGAACTGGATGCCGGGATAGAACTAATAGGAATAGCGGGAATAGGGGTGGAAGTGTCTGGTGGAGTTGGTGCCACAACATCCTCACTAAACTCGGGATTTGGATTTTCCAATTCAGTAGCCTTTCGTTTCTTTCCTCTTTCGAACTTGTCTTTCGTAATTTCCCGTATTTCTTCCTCCTCAGGATCACTTTCCGGTTCCTCTTCAATTGATTCATCCGAAAATTGTGAGTCTTCCCCAAAGGTGTCGTTTTCATCATCGGACAGGTTAATGACTGGAACACCATCTGAAGATTCTGGTTCGGAGTCGCTGAATGTGATAACAAGTTCTAAGCCAGACATCTATCACATAACAACTAGCACGTTAGTACCACATAATATTTACATATTAATTTTTAACCAACAAGGATAAGCAATAGTTTTCGAAATCAAACATGGTCAAAGTCTAGACTCACTAATGCATCCTAACAAACTCGATAAGACACACTAATGCAAATTTTCTGGTTCTCTAAGACCAACGCTCTGATACCACATGTCATAAACCGACCTTAACCATAAGGACGAATACAATAACATATGATTTCATCGCGAGGTATTGACCTCTATATGCGACTTTTTTCAAAAACTGCATTCGTTTTTACAATACAAACCATAACTTTTATTACAAATACAAAGTTTATACAACATAATAATGATTATCGTTTAGCGATAATCTTAGCCTTACAAACTTTACATGTGATGATAACAACACGATTTCCAACGTATTTTACATTACAAATTCTCCGATATGCAGTTTTATTTTTGACACAAATATGCATACTCAAGATCTTGCTTAAATTCAACATGTTGCAGCGGAAGCTTTTAGTTATCACCTGAGAATAAACATGATTAAAATGTCAACATAAAGTTGGTGAGATATAGGTTTAATGCCGGCAGCGTTATAAATATAGACCACAAGATTTCATATATAAACGTTTTAATAAAAATATTCTAAGTTGTTGAGCACTTGATAACCATACTTAACATTTAATCAACGTCGCATATTCCCTTTATTATGAAATCTTACTACACCGTACCAAGTGTAGTCACCGAAACGAAGTACTGTGCAACCGTTGAATACTGGTCGTCTAGTCCGGTTGGGCTTGTCAGGCCCGATAGATCTATCAACAGGATTCGCGTTTACAATACCTCATGTAAATAGTAGTTACCAAGTTACAGGGAAGTATGCTAGTGGTACAACTCAACGTAGAATATATATTTTTAATCACTTGTGTCCATAACGTAAATCATAAAATACATGTATTCTCATCCCGAAATATTTAGAGTTTAAAAGTGGGACTATATACTCACTTTTGCTTTGAAGATATTTAACTCGACTTGGTCTCCGATAGATATCACGAACCTAACCAAATATATAATATATCAACATATTTTCTTTTCAAGTAATCGTTACATATATATATATATATATATATATATATATATATATATATATATATATATATATATATATATATATATATATATATATATATATATATATACTTATAATACTTTTAATATTTTCTTAGTCCGTAGTTAGCAGTCCGATGTTAGTGGTCCACAATTAGTTGCTCAGTAAAATAAATAAAGACCCCATGGTATTCGTATTGATCAGAATTAATCTCGACCCATGGTACCATGTTGTCAAATGACGTGTTGCTTACATAAAGTACCGTGTTGTCAAATGACGTGTTGCGTACAATCATGAGGTCTTATTATTAATCTTCTCGTGTTGTTTACGGGTGGTCCTGAAATATATAAAATCAAATCATAAGTAATTATATATAAAATATCATATTAATTAGAAAAGATATGATTAATTTACTTTATCTCCAAATATTTTCGTAGCTAAACTAGCTTCGGATACCCAATCTTGTTTTAGTCGTAGTTTCTTCATTACAACTCCGTTTTTGTTGGTTCAACTTGCCACTTCCTTGGATCGAGTCAAATTTCAAGAATATGAACTGAAAATACCTTAGTTTGTATTTGAAATCATAGTTTATAGGTGAAACTTTGATGAAACTTATGAAAGTGATCATTTTCCATCATAAAAACCACATTTAATGATCATTTTTCTAAAAATACTTACACTTTGAGTTAAACCATGAAATTTTTATGTGTTAACATATTCATAAGAAATATCATTTTTCCAGAACATGAACTTTCAATTCAAAGTTCAAGATGATTTTTAATTATCCAACCCAAAACAGCCCCCGGTTGCACTCCGACGACGTAGATTCAGTTTTTAAGGTGTTCTTTGTAAAACCAAGTTATATCTTGTTAAGTTAGCATATCATTATGATATATTACATGTCTTGAAGTATTTTAAAAGTTAAGTTAGAAGGATCTATTTAGTTTGCAAACAAGTTTGAAATCATTCAAACTATGTTCTTGTTGTTAAAATTTTACAACATAAAATAAGATAGCTATATAATTATGAATCGAACAAGATTATGAACAAGGTTACTACCTCAAGTTACTTGGACAAAGTTACTGTAAGAGATAAGAAAAAATCTTGGAATCAAAGAGTGGTGGAGTTAGATCAAAAGGTTGGAAGTATACTTCTTCAAATGGGTGGTTATTTTGATATGTTCTTGAAAGAGTTTTCTTATGGTGTTTAAGGCTTGTAATTGAAGCTAAATGATGGGGAAAATGCTTAGAGATGATCAAGTATGAAGTTAAGAGTATTTTGAAAGAGAAATTAGGGTGTAGGTATGAGAAAATGGAGTGAAGAAATGGTGTTCATTCATAAAAACGTTTTTAGTTTATAAAGAAAGAAAAGGATTCCTAATTTTGTTTTCTTACTAATAATTCATGCTACTTGAAAAATCCTAGTTACCTCATATCTAGGGCAGTAATAATGTTGATTAGGATGTTGATTTTATGTTTATATACCAATAGTAAATACGTATAGAAGCTGGGTATGATACGGGTACATATATCCTAGATATACGTATAGAAATCTTGAGGAAACGGAATGAGAATTCAAATATAGCTATCTTTTGTGAATATACTTATATTGTTTTATGTATTTAAGTCCTTAAAAAGTAATTAAATACATTATATATACGATACATGTATAAGCATTATAGGTTATAAGTATATATATCAAAGATTGTTACGTATAGTTATCGTTTTGAAAACTTAAGTTAGTAGTTTCAAAATATACTTATAACTCATTGTCATTAGTACACAATGAGAAGTTAAACCATCCTTAGATCATGTTAAATATATATAAATACATATATATACACAAACGTATAATTATCGTATGTTCTATAGTTCGTGATATCATCGGTCAAATTGGACGGTCAAACGTTGTGTAAAACTCTTTTCAAAAACACAAGTCTCAACAATTTAGATTGCTTATCATGTTGGTAAGGTTTAACTTATGTAAATATTAATCTCATAGATATAAAATGATCGGAAAAATTCGGGTCGTTACACTTAACGACTCAGTTAAAATGTATATACATGTAGTGTTTTAATATGTATTCATACACTTTTGAAAGACTTCAAGACACTTATCAAAATACTTCTACTTAACTAAAATGCTTACAATTACATCCTCGTTCAGTTTCATCAATAATTCTACTCGTATGCACCAGTATTCGTACTCGTACAATACACAACTTTTAGATGTATGTACTGTTGGTATATACACTCTAATGATCAGCTCTTAGCAGCCCATGTGAGTCACCTAACACATGTGGGAACCATCATTTGGCAACTAGCATGAAATATCTCATAAAATTACAAAAATATTAGTAATCATTCATGACTTATTTACATGTAAACAAAAACACCTACAAACACTTTCATTCTTCAATTTTCGTCATCTAATTGATCTCTCTCAAGTTCTATCTTCAAGTTCTAAGTGTTCTTCATAAATTCTATAAGTTCTAGTTTCATAAAATCAAGAATACTTCCAAGTTTGCTAGCTTACTTCCAATCTTGTAAAGTGATCATCCAACCTCAAGAAATCTTTCTTATTTACAGTAAGATATCTTTATAATATAAGGTAATATTCATATTCAAACTTTGATTCAATTTCTATGACTATAACAATCTTATTTCGAGTGGAAATCTTACTTGAACTTGTTTTCGTGTCATGATTCTGCTTCAAGAACTTTCAAGCCATCCAAGGATCCTTTGAAGCTAGATCTATTTTTCTCATTTCCAGTAGGTTTATCCACAAAACCTGAGGTAGTAATGATGTTCATAACATCATTCAATTCATATATATGAAACTACCTTATTCGAAGGTTTAAACTTGAAATTACTAGAACATAGTTTAGTTAATTCTAAACTTGTTCGTAAAAAAAAGTTAATCCTTCTAACTTGACTTTTAAAATCAATTAGACACATGTTCTATATCTATATGATATGCTAACTTAATGATTTAAAACCTGAAAACACGAAAAACACCGTAAAACTGGATATACGCCGTCGTAGTAACACCGCGGGCTATTTTGGGTTAGTTAATTAAAAACTATGATAAACTTTGATTTAAAAGTTATTCTTCTGGGAAAATGATTTTTCTTATGAACATGAAACTATATCCAAAGATCATGGTTAAACTTAAAGTGGAAGTATGTTTTCCAAAATGGTCATCTAGACGTCGTTCTTTCGACTGAAATGACTACCTTTACAAAAATGACTTGTAACCTGTATTTCTGACTATAAACTTATACTTTTTCTGTTTATATTCATAAACTTAAGTTCAATATGAAACCATAGCAACTTGAAACACTCAAAACAGAATTAAAACGAAGAAGTTATGGGTAAAACAAGATTGGATATTTTTGCTTGTTGTAGCTACGTGAAAATTAGTAACAAATCTATATTAATCATATCCTAGCTAACTTATATTGTATTATACATGTATTCTATTATATTATGTAATCTTGGGAGACCATAGACACGTATGCAAATGTTTTGACATATCATATCGACCCATATATATATATATATATATATATTATTTGGAACAACGATAGACACTCTATATGCAGTAATATTGGAGTTAGCTATATAGGGTTGAGGTTGATTCCAAAAATATATATACTTTAAGTTGTGATCTAGCCTGAGACGTGTATACACTGGGTCGTGAATTGATTCAAGATAATATATATCAATTTATTTTTATACATCTAACTATGGACAACTAGTTGTAGGTTACTAACGAGGACAGCTGACTTAATAAACTTAAAACATCAAAATGTATTAAAAATGTTGTAAATATATTTTGAACATACTTTGATATATATATATGTATATATTTGTTATAGGTTCATGAATCGACCAGTGGCCAAGTCTTACTCCCGACGAAGTAAAACTCTGTGAAAGTGAGTTATAGTCCCACTTTTAAAATCTAATATTTTGGGATGAGAATACATGCAGTTTTATAAATGTTTTACGAAATAGACACAAATAATTTAAACTATATTATATGGGTGAATGATCGAAGCCGAATATGCCCCTTTTGCTTGGTAGCCTAAGAATTAGTAAACCGATCTACTATTTGACTCGAATCCTAAAGATAGATCTATTGGGCCTAACGAACCCCATCCAAAGTACCGGATGCTTTAGTACTTCGAATTCATTTTTATCATGTCCGAAGGATTTTCCGAAATGATAGGGGATATTCTTATATGCATCTTGTTAATGTCGGTTACCAGGTGCTCACCATATGAATGATTTTTATCTCTATGTATGGGATGTATATTGAAATATGAAATCTTGTGGTCTATTATTATGATTTGATATTATATAGGTTAAACCTATAACTCACCAACATTTTTGTTGACGTTTTAAGCATGTTTATTTTCAGGTGATTATTAAGAGCTTCCGCTGTTGCATACTAAAATAAGGACAAGATTTGGAGTCCATGCTTGTATGATATTATGTAAAAACTGCATTCAAGAAACTTATTTTTGATGTAATATATTCTTATTGTAAACCATTATGTAATGGTCGTGTGTAAATGGTATATTTTAGATTAGCATTATTTGATAATCTACGTAATGCTTTTTAGTCCTTTATAGATAAAATAAAGGTTATGGTTGTTTTAAAAAAGAATGCAGTCTTTGAAAAACGTCTCATATAGAGGTCAAAACCTCGCGACGAAATCAATTAATATGGAACGTTTATAATCAATATGAACGGGACATTTCAGTTGGTATCAGAGCGTTGGTCTTAGAGAATCAGAAATTTGCATTAGTGTGTCTTATCGAGTTTGTTAGGATATATTAGTGAGTCTGGACTTTGACCTTGTTTTCTTTAAAAACAATTGCTTAACACTTTTGTTGGAAACTATATATTATTAACATGTAAATATTATGTGATATATTAACCTCTTAATGTGTTTGATATTGTGTGATAGATGTCTACCACTAGTACAAATCTCATAGATTCACCTAATAATAATGAAGACTCGAATATATTTTGGGAAGATTCACAAATTCCCGAAAAGGAACCGGAAGAAGAGGAACCGGAAGAGGAGGAACCGGAAGAGGAGGAACCGGAAGAAGAGGAACCGGAAGAGGAGGAATCGGAAGAGGAGGAACCGGAAGAAGAAGAGGTTCCGAAGGAAGAAATATTGATACCTATAGTAAATCGATTAAATAAAAGAAAATCCTCAACCAACGGACCAAAGTTAATAATGGTCAATGGTGTTTCCGCCGAGGAAGCAAAATATTGGGAAGATTACCAATTTTTCGATGAATTGGATCCCGATGAGGATTCTGATGATGTTATAGAAATTACCTCGACCCAATTTTATAAAGCGAAAAAAAATAATAAGGGAAAAGGTATAAAAATAGAGAAACCCAATTCTAACCCCGATGAACTTTATATGTATCGGCAACATACGTATTTCCAAAAATGTAACAATGACCCGGGAACCTCTAAACCACCAGGTTTTTCTAAACCATTGTGTAAAATGACGGCTCGTATTAGAGGAACACCATATATTCGTAGAAAATTAGGAAAACGAACCAAGTCCGAAGAAGAAGAAACCAGTGATTCAGATTAGAGGGTTGTAATCATGTTGTGTATTATATGTATTGTAGTGTGCTTGTACTTTTATGTTATATGTAAAAATTACTTGTATTGTTTGTTAATTATCTTTTATGAATCTAATCCTTGTCTATTTTACAGTATAAAAACAAAATGGACTTTAAGGGTAGACAACCGAATATTTTAGAAGATCTACCAGAGGATATGATTGAGGAAATCTTGTCTAGAGTCGGTCAGAATTCATCAGCACAATTAATTATGGCAAAATTAACTTGTCAAACATTTGAAAGACTTTCCAGAAATGCCTTAGTTTATAAAAGGCTTTCTTTTGATAGGTGAGGTATATCACATTGGGGAGACCGTAAGTTACGCCGTGTTTTCTTTAAAGCATTAAATGCGGGGAACCTAAATTCAATTTTACGCTACGAGTTAAGAACCTATTTTGACTCAAAATATCCCAACATAGGATTTTGTGAATTAGAAAGAGCTTATAACATGCAACATAAAGAAGCATGTTATGCTTACGGGTTAGTGATGTTCGCTTTTTACCAAAGTGAGAAAAAGAACATCGGATTGCAACTTTTAAATAAAACCTTCTCACAAGTGACGGATTCAGTAGTTGGGGTGAGAAACAAGGTTTTTAGATTATTACAGGGCTGTTGCACATTACGAAACCCTCGTCCTTTTGACGACATTACAACATGCTACCTAGCCAATGGTCATAACAGTTATTTTCCACAAGACCAAGGATTGGAAGTCGTCTTAGTAAAACTAGAATGCATGACTTGTTTCTGGACTTATGAATTACGTGTCTTTATTTCCTTTGCTGAACAACTTGCGTATTAACTAGGTTTATCTTCAAAACTGTCCTGTATCAAAGTGTACTATATTTCATGTTATATGTAATATAGTGAAGTTGTAAGTTTGAAGAATATTTGTATGTGATATATTATTATAATCAATTTTTCATATGGAATTGTAGTAGTTGAATTTTATATTAGCTACTAAGTATGAACTTAACGGGTAGGTAGTACCCGAATTTAAACTTATAAAACGCTAATATGAAGAAAAAGCTTTTATAAATGAGTTCATATTATGCTACGAAATACTATTGACTACTCTTAATATTCTGTATGATTAACTCGATTCAGTTGGCTATTTTGAAGGAAATGGCACCGATTACTCGACACACCATAAATATAAGCGAAGAGGAATTTCGTACCTTTCTTGCTGCAAACATAGCCGCAGTACAGGCTGCGCTACATACCAACAATAACTCTGAATCTACCAATGCAGCTAACGGCGCAAGAAATCGTGTAGGATGCTCCTACAAAGAATTCAATGCCTGCAAACCTTTAGAATTTGATGGAACCGAAGGACCAATTGGATTGGAACGGTGGACCGAGAAAGTCGAATCGGTGTTTGCCATAAGTAAGTGTACTGAAGAGGACAAAGTTAAGTACGCTACGCGTACCTTCACAGGTACTGCGTTAACGTGGTGGAACACCTATCTTGAACAGGTAGGACAAAATGCTGCTTACGCACTACCGTGGTCGGCATTAAAGCAATTGATGAACGAGCAGTACCGTCCTAGAAACGAAGTCAATAAGCTCAAGGTAGAGCTTAGAGAGTTACGAACACAAGGGTTTGACATTACCACGTATGAACGACGATTCACAGAGTTGTGCCTATTGTGTCCGGGAGAGTTCGAAGAGGAAGAAGTGAAGATCGACGCGTTTGTAAAAGGGTTACCAGTAAGGATTCAAGAAGATGTGAGTTCACACGAGCCCGCTTCCATACAAAAGGCAAGTTGAATGGCTCATAAACTCATAAATCAGATTGAGGGAAGAGTTAAAGAGCAGGCGGCCGAATAAGCCAACACAAAACAACTCAAGAGGAAGTGGGAGGAAAATGGTGACAAGAGTCACCAGTACAACAACAATAACAATTACAACCACAATCGCAACAACTATCCCAATAACCGCAATAACAATTGCAATAATAACCGCAATCCTAACAATAACTACAACAAACATCCCAACAACAACAACAACTACAACAACCGTTTCAACAACAATAACAATCCCAACAACAACCTCAATAACAACAACGACAACAAAAACCAAAAACAGCCATGTCATAGGTGTGAAGAAAATCATCAGGGGTTTTGCACGACATTTTGCAACAGGTGTAAAAGAAATGGTCATAGCGCGACAAAGTGTGAGGTCTACGGACCAAAGTTTAACAGAACTAAAGGAACAAATAGTGTCGGAACAAGTAATGCTGGAACGAATAGTGTCGGAGCAAGTAATACCAACGCTGTTTGTTATAAATGTGGAAAACCAGGCCACATTATTAGAAATTGCCCGAATCAGGGGAATACTAATGGGCAGGGCAGTGGAAGAGTTTTCAATATTAATGCGGCAGAAGCACAGGAAGACCCGGAGCTTGTTACAGGTACGTTTCTTATTGACGATAAATCTGCTTATGTTTTATTTGATTCGGGTACGGATAGAAGCTATATGAGTAGAGAATTTTGTGCTAAATTAAGTTGCCCATTGACGCCTTGGATAATAAATTTTTACTCGAATTAGCAAATGGTAAATTAATTTCAGCAGATAATATATATCGGGATAGAGAAATTAAACTGGGTGATGAAACATTTAAGATTGATTTAATACCATTCGAGTTAGGGAGTTTTGATGTAATAATTGGCATGGACTGGTTGAAGAAGGTAAGAGCAGAGGCCGTTTGTTACAAAAATGCGATTTGCATTATGCGTGAAAAAGGAAAACCTTTAATGGTATACGGAGAAAAGAACAACGCGAAGTTAAATCTTATTAGTAGTTTGAAGGCGCAAAAACTACTAAGAAAAGGTTGTTACGTCATTCTAGCACACATCAAGGAAGTTAAACCTGAAGAAAAGAACATCAGTGATGTTCCCGTCGCAAAAGAATTTTCCGATGTATTTCCGAAAGAATTACCGGGATTACCCCCACATCGATCCGTTGAATTTCAAATAGACCTTGTACCAGGAGCTGCACCAATAGCTCGTGCTCCATACAGACTCGCACCCAGCGAAATAAAAGAATTACAAAGTCAGTTACAGGAACTTTTAGAGCGTGGTTTCATTCGACCAAGCACATCACCATGGGGAGCTCTTGTTTTGTTTGTCAAGAAGAAAGATGGTACATTCAGGTTGTGTATCGACTATCGAGAGTTGAACAAACTTACCATCAAGAACCGCTACCCACTACCGAGAATCGACGACTTATTTGATCAACTACAAGGCTCTTCTATTTATTCGAAGATCGATTTACGTTCTGGATATCATCAAATGCGGGTGAAGGAGGATGATATTCCAAAGACTGCTTTTAGGACGCGTTACGGTCATTACGAGTTTATGGATATGCCGTTTGGATTGACTAACGCACCAGCTGTATTCATGGACATCATGAACCGAGTGTGTGGGCCATATCTTGACAAGTTTGTCATTGTTTTCATCGATGACATACTTATTTACTCGAAGAATGATCAAGAGCACGAAGAACATTTGAGAAAAGTGCTAGAGTTGCTGAGAAAAGAAAAATTGTACGCTAAGTTTTTAAAGTGTGCATTTTGGTTGGAAGAAGTTCAATTCCTCGGTCACATAGTGAACAAAGAAGGTATTCAGGAGGATCCAGCAAAGATTGAAACCGTTGAAAAGTGGGAAACCCCAAAAATTCTGAAACACATATGCCAGTTTTTAGGACTAGCTGGTTACTACAGAAGGTTCATCAAATACTTTTCCAGAATAGCAAAACCCTTGACTGCATTAACGCATAAAGTGAAGAAACTTGAATAGAAAGATGAACAAGAGAAAGCGTTTCAATTGTTAAAGAAAAAGTTAACTACGGCACCTATATTGTCATTTCCTGAAGGGAATGATGATTTTGTGATATATTGTGACGCCTCAAAGCAAGGTCTCGGTTGTGTATTAATGCAACGAATGAAAGTAATTGCTTATGTGTCTAGACAATTGAACATTCACGAATAGAATTATACGACGCATGATTTGGAATTAGGCGCGATTGTTTTTACATTAAAGACTTGGATGCACTACTAATATGGGGTCAAAAGTATTATATATACTGACCACAAAAGTCTTCAACACATATTTAATCAGAAACAACTGAACATGAGGTAGCGCAGGTGGATTGAATTGTTGAATGATTACGACTTTGAGATTCGTTACCACCCATGGAAAGCAAATGTGGTAGCCGACGCCTTGAGCAGAAAGGACAGAGAACCGATTCGTGTAAAATCTATGAATTTAATGATTCACACTAACCTTACTATTTAAATAAAGGAGGCGTAACAAGGAGTTTTAAAAGAGGGAAACTTAAAGGATGAAATACCCAAAGGATCGGAGAAACATCTTAATATTCGGGAAGAATGAACCCGGTATAGGGCTGAAAGAATTTGGGTACCAAAATTTGGAGATATGAGAGAAATGGTACTTAGAGAAGCTCATAAAACCAGATACTCAATACATCCTGGAATGGGGAAGATGTACAAGGATCTCTACAAACATTTTTGGTGGCCAGGTATGAAAGTCGATGTTGCTAAATACGTAGGAGAATGTTTGACGTGTTCTAAGGTCAAAGCTGAGCATCAGAAACCATCAGGTCTACTTCAACAACCCAAAATCCCGGAATGGAAATGGGAAAACATTACCATGGATTTCATCACTAAATTACCAAGGACTGCAAGTGGTTTTGATACTATTTGGGTAATAGTTGATCATCTCACCAAATCAGTACACTTCCTGCCAATAAGAGAAGATGACAAGATGGAGAAGTTAGCACGACTGTATTTGAAGGAAGTCTTCTCCAGACATGGAATACTAATCTCTATTATCTCTAATAGGGATGATAGATTTATTTCAAGATTCTGGCAGACATTACAGCAAGCATTAGGAACTCGTTTAGACATGTGTACTGCCTATCATCCACAAACTGATGGGCAGAGCGAAAGGACGATACAAACTCTTGAAGACATGCTACGAGCATGTGTTATTGATTTAGGAAACAGTTGGGATCGACATCTACCATTAGCAGAATTTTCGTACAACAACAGCTACCATTCAAGCATTGAGATGGCGCTGTTTGAAGCACTTTATGGTAGAAAGTGCAGGTCTTCGATTTGTTGGAATGAAGTAGGGGATAGACAGATTATGGGTCCGGAGATAATACAAGAAACTACCGAGAAGATCATCAAAATTCCACAACGGTTTAAAAACTGCCCAAAGTCGACAAAAGAGCTACGCCGACATTAAAAGAAAAGATATAGAATTTGAAATTGGAGAGATGGTCATGCTTAAGGTTGCACCTTGGAAAGGCGTTGTTCGATTTGGTAAACGAGGGAAATTAAATCCAAGGTATATATGACCATTCAAGATTATTGATCGTGTCGGACCAGTAGCTTACCGACTTGAATTACCACAACAAATCATGGCTGTACATAACACTTTCCACGTCTCAAATTTGAAGAAATGTTTTGCTAAAGAAGATCTCACTATTCCGTTAGACGAAGTACAAATCAACGAAAAACTTCAATTCGTCGAAGAACCCGTCGAAATAATGGATCGTGAGGTTAAAAGACTTAAGCAAAACAAGATACCAATTGTTAAAGTTCGATGGAATGCTCGTAGAGGACCCGAGTTTACCTGGGAACCAGAAGATCAGATGAAGAAGAAATACCCGCACTTATTTCCAGAAGATACGTCAACACTTCCAACTGCTTAAAATTTCGGGACAAAATTTTATTAACGGGTAGGTACTGTAGTGACCCGAAATTTTCCATGTTTATATTTATTAAATGAAATTGTTATTTACATGATTAAGTGTTTCCAACATGTTAAGCAATCGAACTTGTTAAGACTTGATTAATTGAAATAGGTTTCATATAGACAATTGACCACCCAAGTTGACCGTTGATTCACGAACGATTAAAACTTGTAAAAACTATATGATGACATATATATGATTATATATATAGTTAACATGATATTATGATAAGTAAGTATCTCATTAGGTATTTTAACAATGAGTTATAAACATAAAATTGAGTTTATTGAATTAAGAAACTCGAAACGATATATATAACGATTATCTTTATAACAATGTCTTACTAAATACATATGAATCATATTAAGATATTGATACACTATGTTTAATCATGATAAATTATAAGTAAACATGTCATTAATTGTATTAATAATGAACTACATATGTAAAAACAAGACTACTAACTTAATGATTTCGAAACGAGACATATATGTAACGATTATCGTTGTAACAACATTTAACTGTATATATATCATACTAAGATATATTAATATATCATAATATCATGATAATGTAAAAATTTAACATCTCTTTAGATATAATAACTAATGGGTTAACAACATTTAACAAGATCGTTAACCTAAAGGTTTCAAAACAACATTTACATCTAACGACTAACGATGACTTAACGACTCAGTTAAAATGTATATACATGTAGTATTTTAATATGTATTCATACACTTTTGAAAGACTTCAAGACACTTATCAAAATACTTCTACTTAACAAAAATGCTTACAATTACATCCTCGTTCCGTTTCATCAACAATTCTACTCGTATGGACCCGTATTCGTACTCGTACAATACACAGCTTTTATGAAATGCCCCGTTCTTATTGATTAAAAACGTTCCATATTAATTGATTTCGTTGCAAGGTTTTGACCTCTATATGAGACGTTTTTCAAAGACTGTATTCATTTTAAAACAAACCATAACCTTTATTTCATCAATAAAGGTTTAAAAAGCTTTACGTAGATTATCAAATAATGATAATCTAAAATATCCTGTTTACACACGACTATTACATAATGGTTTACAATGCAAATATGTTACAACGAAATAAGTTTCTTTAATGCAGTTTTTACACAATATCATACAAGCATGGGCTCCAAATCTTGTCCTTATTTAAGTATGCGACAGCGGAAGCTCTTAATAATCACCTGAGAATAAACATGCTTAAAACGTCAACAAAAATGTTGGTGAGTTATAGGTTTAACCTATATATATCAAATCGTAACAATAGACCACAAGATTTCATATTTCAATATACATCCCATACATAGAGATAAAAATCATTCATATGGTGAACACCTGGTAACCGACATTAACAAGATGCATATATAAGAATATCCCCATCATTCTGGGACACCCTTCGGATATGATATAAATTTCGAAGTACTAAAGCATCCGGTACTTTGGATGGGGTTTGTTAGGCCCAATAGATCTATCTTTAGGATTCGCGTCAATTAGGGTGTCTGTTCCCTAATTCTTAGATTACCAGACTTAATAAAAAGGGGCATATTCGATTTCAATAATTCAACCATAGAATGTAGTTTAACATACTTGTGTCTATTTTGTAAATCATTTATAAAACCTGCATGTATTCTCATCCCAAAAATATTAGATTTTAAAAGTGGGACTATAACTCACTTTCACAGATTTTTTACTTCGTCAGGAAGTAAGACTTGGCCACTGGTCGATTCACGAACCTATAACAAATATGTACATATATATCAAAGTATATTCAAAATATATTTACAACACTTTTAATACATTTTGATGTTTTAAGTTTATTAAGTCAGCTGTCCTCGTTAGTAACCTACAACTAGTTGTCCACAGTTAGATGTACAGAAATAAATCGATATATATATTATCTTAAATCAATCCACGACCCAGTGTATACATATCTCAGTATTGATCACAACTCAAACTATATATATTTTGGAATCAACCTCAACCCTGTATAGCTAACTCCAACATTCACGAATAGAGTGTCTATGGTTGTTCCGAAATATATATAGATGTGTCGACATGATAGGTCGAAACATTGTATGCGTGTCTATGGTATCTCAAGATTACATAATATACAATACAAGTTGATTAAGTTATGGTTGGAATAGATTTGTTACCAATTTTCACGTAGCTAAAATGAGTAGTTTTTACCAATTTTGTTTTGCTCGCCATTTCTTCGTTTCTAATCCGTTTTGAGTGATTTAAGTAGCCACGGTTTCGTATTGAACTTGAATTTATGAAACTAAATAGAAAAGGTATAGGTTTATAGTCGGAAATACAAGTTACAAGTCGTTTTTGAAAGAGGTAGTCGTTTCCGTCGAAAGAACGACATCTTGATGACTGTTTTGAAAAACATACTTTCACTTTGAGTTTAACCATTATTTTTGGATATGGTTTCATGTTCAAAAGAAAAATCATTTTCCCAGAAGTATAGCTTTTAAATCAAAGTTTTTCATAGTTTTTAATTATCCAAACCAAAACAGCCCCCGGTTGTAACTACGACGGCGTAAATCCGGTTTTATGGTGTTTATCGTGTTTCCGGGTTTTAAATCATTAAGTTAGCATATCATATAGATATATATCATGTGTATAGTTGATTTTAAAAGTGTAGTTAGAAGGATTAACTTTATTTGCGAACAAGTTTAGAATTAACTAAACTATGTTCTAGTGATTACTAGTTTACCACTTCGAATATGATAGCTTTTTATGTATAAATTGAATGATGTTATGAACATCATTAATACCTTAAGTTCCTTGGATAAACCTACTGGAAAATAGAAAAATGGATCTAGCTTCAACGGATCCTTGGATGGCTCAAAGTTCTTGAAGCAGAATCATGACACGAAAATAAGTTCAAGTAAGATCATCACTTGAAATAAGATTGTTACAGTTATAGAAATTGAACCAAAGTTTGAATATGATTATTACCTTGTATTAGAATGATAACCTAGTATAAGAAACAAAGATTTCTTGAGGTTGGATGATCACTTTACAAGATTGAAAGTGAGCTAGCAAACTTGAAAGTATTCTTGATTTTATGTAACTAGAACTTGTAGAATTTATGAAGAACACTTAGAACTTGAAGTTAGAACTTGAGAGAGATCAATTAGATGAAGAAAATTGAAGAATGAAAGTGTTTGTAGGTGTTTTTGGTCGTTGGTTTATGGATTAGATATAAAGGATATGTAATTTTGTTTTCATGTAAATAAGTCATGAATGATTACTCATATTTTTGTAATTTTATGAGATATTTCATGCTAGTTGCCAAATGATGGTTCCCACATGTGTTAGGTGACTCACATGGGCTACTAAGAGCTGATCATTGGAGTGTATATACCAATAGTACATACATCTAAAAGCTATATATTGTACGAGTACGAATACGGGTGCATACGAGTAGAATTGTTGATGAAACTTAACGAGGATGTAATTGTAAGTATTTTTGTTAGGTAGAAGTATTTTGATGTTAAAGCTAAGGGGTATAAAATACTATTAAATTTTAGAAGGAAATACTATTAAATACGATACAATTTTACACAAGATATTTATTTATTTATAGAATGGATATACTTAAACCTTGCTACAACACTTATAGGCAGTGTACCTAATCGTACAGTAGTGTAGTTTTTAGTAAGTCCGGTTCGTTCCACAGGGAAAATCTTTAAACAAAGCTTAACGCTATATTAGTTTACTTTTATAAAAATATAAATATATATATAAGTAATATTATTATTATAAAGGGGGGTTTTTACCATTTAATGACCGGTTTGACGATTTTAAAACTTTAGTCGCAGTTAAAACCAAATATAAAATATTAAAAATAAATACAAGACTTAAATTAAAGCGTAAAGTAAATAACGATAATGAAATTTCGATAAATAAAAGTGCGATAAAATAAACTTGCGATAATTAAAAAGTACGAAAATTAAAGTGCAATTAAATACAATAACAATAAATAAAATGCGATAATTAGAAGTGCAATTAAATATAAAATAAAGGAAATAAAATATGAAATAAAATAATTATGCTTATTTAAACTTCCGTAATCATGATGTTTGACGTGTTGATTTTAGTTTTATGCCCATGGGTTAATTGTCCTTTGTCCTGGATTATTTAATATGTCCATCTGGTATTTGTCCAAAACAGTCCATCGGTCATAAATTTAAAGTGCGAGTGTCCTCGTCAAATTATCCTTATACCCGAAGTCAAATATTCCAACTAATTGGGGACTTAAACTGTAACAAGGTTTTATTACTTTGTTTAATAATTACACCAGGATGTCGACTGAGTGTAACCCAAGGTTTTAATACTTTGTTAATAATTATGCCAAGTGTCCTTGTACATAATTTCACCCCTGTTTTAATAATTCTAGTGGCTATTAATCCATTCCCGTGTCCGGTAAAATGAACGATTATTCGTACATATAAATATCCCGCCCATCGTGTCCGATTGAGTGTATATGGTTATTTATAGGGACGCCCAATTGTAAATCTTTATATTAACATTAACAAACTATCATTTAGTTAAACAAATATAAAGCCCATTAATAGCCCATAGTCTAATTTCCACAAGTGTCGTTCTTTTGTCCAAACCCCAATTATGGTACAAAACCCAATTACCCAATTTTAATATTTTTAGCCCAACATCATGATTACTTTAGATTAAATAAGCATAATAATAACTTAGCTATGAGACACTAATGTAAAAATGTTGAACATAACTTACAATGATTAAAAATAGCGTAGCGTTACACGGACAGAATTGGGACTTACACCCTTACAACATTCGCTAACATACCCTTATTATTAGAATTATAATTATAATTAAAATTAAAATTAAAATATAAATTATAAATATAAATATTACGTATGAATGGAGAAGAGAAAAGATATATATTGTTTTGCGTTCACCAAACTGCGAATTTATAGGGGATGTGGCCTGACTTTTCATGTCATGCGATCGCATGGACTTTCTTCTTCCTGGCCATGCGATCGCATGGCCAGCTGGGAGAGCTCACATGTTGCTTGTTTCCTTGTGCCGACGTTTTATAAATATAATATAATATATATATTAATTTTAAGAATTAATTATATATTATATTATAGTCATATGCATAGTTGACTTGTAATTTTTAGTCCGTTGCGTCGAGCGTTGAGAGTTGACTCTGGTCCCGGTTCCGGATTTTCGAACGTCCTTGCGTACAATTTAATATCTTGTACTTTGCGTTTTGAATCTTGTACTCTTGTGATTTCGAGACGTTTCTTATCAATAATTGGAACCTCTTTGATTGTATTTTGTACTTTTGAGCTTTTTGGACCTTTGCGTCTTCAATTCGTCGAATCTGTCTTTTGTCTTTACCTTTTATTATTTAAACGAATATCACTTGTAAATAGAACAATTGCAACTAAAAGCTTGTCTTTCTTGAGGAATAATGCTATGAAATATATGTTCGCTTCTAGCATTATCATATTTTGATAAGTGTCTTGAAGTCTTTCAAAAGTGTATGAATACATATTAAAACACTACATGTATATACATTTTAACTGAGTCGTTAAGTCATCGTTAGTCGTTACATGTAAGTGTTGTTTTGAGACCTTTATGTTAACGATCTTGTTAAATGTTGTTAACCCAAAGTTTATAATATCAAAAGAGATTTTAAATTATTATATTATCATGATATTATGATATATTAATATATCTTAATATGATATATACATTTAAATGTCGTTACAACGATAATCGTTACATATATGTCTCGTTTCAAAATCCTTAAGTTAGTAGTCTTGTTTTTACTTATGTAGTTCATTATTAATACACTTAATGATATATTTAATTATCATATTATCATTTTATATATAATATAACAATGTATTAATATGCTTCATATATATTTAGTAAGACGTGGTTATAACGATAATCGTTATATGTATCGTTTCGAGTTTCATACATCAATAGTCTCCTTTTTAAGTATATAACTTATTGTTACTATTTTTAATGAGATACTTAATGATCATTATATCATGTTAAACATATATATTTATTCATTTATGTATCATCATGTCATATACAACTTATAGCGTTCGTGAATCATTGGTCAAACTGGGTAATCAGACGTTTACAAAATTTCCGTTTCAATTAACCAAGTCTTAACAAGTTTGATTGTTTAACATGTTGAAAAAATTTAATCATGTAAATATAGTTTTCATTAAACATATAATCATAGAAAGGTTCGGGTCACTACAGTACCTACCCGTTAAATAAATTTCGTCCCGAAATTTTAAGCGATTGGAGGTGTTGGCTCATCTTCTAGAAATAAGTGTGGGTACTTCTTCTTCATCTGATCTTCTCATTCCCAGGTGAACTCGGGTCCTCTACGAGCATTCCATCAAACCTTAACAATCGGTATCTTGTTTTGTTTAAGTCTCTTAACCTCACGATCCATTATTTCAACGGGTTCTTCAATAAATTGAAGTTTTTCATTGATTTGGATTTCGTCCAACGAAATAGTGAGATCTTCTTTAGCAAAACATTTCTTCAAATTCGAGACGTGGAAAGTGTTATGTACAGCCACGAGTTGTTGAGGTAACTCAAGTCGGTAAGCTACTGGTCCGACACGATCAATAATCTTGAATGGTCCGATATACCTTGGATTTAATTTCCCCCGTTTACCAAATCGAACAACGACTTTCCAAGGTGCAACTTTAAGCATGACCATCTCTCCAATTTCAAATTCTATATCTTTTCTTTTAATGTCGGCGTAGCTCTTTTGTCGACTTTGGGTGGTTTTAAACCGTTGTTGAATTTAGATGATCTTCTCAGTAGTTTCTTGTATTATCTCCGGACCCGTAATCTGTCTATCCCCCACTTCACTCCAACAAATCGGAGACCTGTACTTTCTACCATAAAGTGCTTCAAACGGACCCATCTCAATGCTTGAATGGTAGCTATCGTTGTAGGAAAATTCTGCTAACGGTAGATGTCGATCCCAACTGTTTCCGAAATCAATAACACATGCTCGTAGCATGTCTTCAAGCATTTGTATCGTCCTTTCACTCTGCCCATCAGTTTGTAGATGTTAGGCAGTACTCATGTCTAGACGAGTTCCTAATGCTTGCTGTAATGTCTGCCAGAATCTTGAAATAAATCTGCCATCCCTATCAGAGATAATAGAGATTGGTATTCCATGTCTGGAGACGACATCCTTCAAATACAGTTGTGCTAACTTCTCCATCTTGTCATCTTCTCTTATTGGCAGGAAGTGTGCTGATTTGGTGAGACGATCAACTATTACCCAAATAGTATCAAAACCACTTGCAGTCCTTGGCAATTTAGTGATGAAATCCATGGTAATGTTTTCCCATTTCCATTCCGGGATTTCGGGTTGTTGAAGTAGACCTGATGGTTTCTGATGCTCCGCTTTGACCTTAGAACACGTCAAACATTCCCCTACGTATTTAGCAACATCGGCTTTCATACCTGGCCACCAAAAATGTTTCTTGAGATCCTTATACATCTTCCCCGTTCCAGGATGTATTGAGTATCTGGTTTTATGAGCTTCTCTAAGTACCATTTCTCTCATATCTCCAAATTTTGGTACCCAAATCCTTTCAGCCCTATACCGGGTTCCATCTTCCCGAATATTAAGATGCTTCTCCAATCCTTTGGGTAATTCATCCTTTAAATTTCCCTCTTTTAAAACTCCTTATTGCGCCTCCTTTATTTGAGTAGTAAGGTTATTGTGAATCATTATATTCATAGATTTTACTCGAATGGGTTCTCTGTCCTTTCTACTCAAGGGTCGGCTACCACATTTGCCTTCCCCGGGTGGTAACGAATCTCAAAGTCATAATCATTCAACAATTCAATCCACCTACGCTGTGACAACCCGGAAATTTCCAACCAAATTTAAAATTTAATCTTTATATGTTTCCGACACGATAAGCAATATTTGTTAAGTTAAATTGCAAGAATTTTAAACTATGTGCATACATTCATTCAACCTCGACCATGTTCCAACGATTCACGAACCATTAAACGAATATGATTATATATGTATATGTGTATATATATTATAACTTGAAACGTAAACAAAATATTAGATTAAATACTTTATATGATTGTATCTGTTTCAAAATATTTATCAATGGAATTAGAAGATAAGATCAAATGATTAAATTATCAGATATATTAAATTATGATTACAAGTCTCTGTTGAAAGGCCCACGTTGATTTGAGAAATCTTTCCATTTTAACAATATTCGGAAAATGGTAAAGTGATTTATAAATAAGAACAAATTGTCAATCATTAAGAACTAGACAAAGGATAGTGGAAGATTGAATCTCATAAAGACTCGATTGATCTATTTAGTTTCAAACGTACAAAAACGTTTTCAGTTTAAAAAGAACTTTATTATTAAAACGTATATAACTTTTATAAATATCTAAAACCACTTTTGACAACTCATTACTTAACTAGTATGATAAAGATAACGATATTTATATTTTATTTTATTAAATATATATAACGATTTAAATTAATATTATATATATTTATACGCGTATTATACGTACATAGTTTTATACTTTTACTATACTTAAACTTTACCTTTACTTTATTTTTCCTTTACTTTAACTTTAATAATTCACTTTAATAATTCACTTTAATAATTCATACTTTAATAATTCACTTTAATAATTCATACTTTAATAATTCACTTTAATAATTCATACTTTAATAATTCACTTTAATAATTCATACTTTAATAATTCATACTTTAATAATTCACTTTAATAATTCAAAAATCTATTATAAATAGAATTCAATAGGTTTCATTATTTCATAGAAACTTGAAAATATTTTTCTCTAAACTCTCTCAATCGATTTACATATATATATTTACTCCGTATTATTTCAAGATATTATTAGTATACATAAAATATTACGACAGAGTGTTGTCCGAGTGATTTCGAAATTGTTTTTCGAGTAGGATAGGATTAAGGAAATTATGGGTTATAGCTATGGAGGTGATTGAGTATGGTTCATGGGTATGCTCGTGAGGTCAATATAGTGTTTATCATTTCCGTTGCGTCTACATACTTTTCCTGCAATATTGAATCTCAATATTGATACGTGAGTACTCATAATTTAACTTTTACATACTAATAGTGTATCCCTGACTAGTGCTCGAGTATTTAGGATTATGCATGCTTGTACTTTTGATATTGCCCTTAGACAGCTTAGGTTGAATATTGAATTAGTTACACTTGCAGTTGAGATAAGGTATAAGATATGCATGTCCTTGGAAAGCTAGCGAAAAATTAAGGACTTTTCCTTTAGATATCGAATGGTTTCGATGAACGGATTAGAAGTTATAATCAATTGAATTTTCTATATTTTTATTAAAAATGATTATTATTATCGTCGTTTTTATCGTCGTTCTAGTTTTATCTTATTATTATCATTATTATTATCTTTATCAATAAAAGGGATTTATCATTAAAAATTGTTTTTTTTTTATTATTACTATCGTTATTATCGTTAAAGTTATAATTAGTATTATTATTATTTTTATCCAATTATTATTATTATTATTATTATTATTATTAGTATTATTATTATTATTATCATTATTAATATATATATATCATTATTTAAAAATGGATATTGTCATTGTTATTATTATTATTACTATTACTATATTATCATTAAGATAATTATTAGTATTATCGTTAAAAATGTTATAGTAACTATCATTATTAATATTAGTGTAATTAAAACAAATATTTGTAACACCTAATTATTTTGATTACTATTATTATCATTATTATGAACACGATATAAAAGACGATTAAAAGCTATTAAACGAAACGATTAGGAAATAATGAGTAAGAGTATCATGATGAAATTAAAATATTATAAGATATTGATTTAGATAAAATTATCGTTCTTATTATTTTTATCATTACTATTATTATTAAAAATATCGTTAGTATTAAAACTATCATTTTAACAAAAATTATCATTTTAATAGAAATGTCATTGTTACTATAAAATATCATTATTATTATTATTTTAAATAGAATTATTATTTTAAAGATAATATTAAAAATTATCGTAAATATTAAAGTTATCATAATTAGAATTATCGTTTTATCATAATGTCATCTTAGTAATTATAAATATTGATATTTTTATAATAATAATTATTATTACAAAATAATACAACTTTTACTTACTATCATTATAGATATTATTTTATCAAATAAATATGTGATACAAACATATTTTACTACGTGTAATAACTTACTTTAATAATACCTATCATATTATCTTTATGATATTAAATTTACCCTATAAATTTTATTACTTAATATATATAAAAGTATATTATATTATATAAATTTAATATAAAATTTTATTTATTAATAAATAAATTATATTATTTACTCTAATAAATCTTTTAAAAATATTTAAAAATATAAAACGACGATATTTAAACTATATATTAATCATGTATAGATTTTTGGAAATTATTTTGAGTCAAATTTACTTTTGTTGACTTTTGCATATTAGTCTCGAGCATTAGGATTGTGGTACACTATGACTTGGCCTAATTTGTTAGACAAATATTGACCAACACATAATTATATATAATTAATTTAGGTTCGTGAATCCGAGGCCAACCTTGCACTTGTTCAATGACGTTATATGTATTTTTACTACGAAATACAGTATGGTGAGTTTCATTTGCTCCCTTTTTAAATGCTTTTGCAATATATATTTTTGGGACTGAGAATGCATGCGCTTTTATAAATGTTTTACGAAATAGACACAAGTAATCGAAACTACATCATATGGTTGAATGATCGAAACCGAATATGCCCCTTTTTATTAAGTCTGGTAATCTAAGAATTAGGGAACAGACACCCTAATTGACGCGAACTCTAAAGATAGATCTATTGGGCCTAACAAACCCCATCCAAAGTACCGGATGCTTTAGTACTTCGAAATTTATATCATGTCCGAAGAAGGATCCCGGAATGATAGGGGATATTCTTATATGTATCTAGTTAATGTCGGTTACCAGGTGTTCACCATATGAATGATTATTTTTGTCTCTATGCATGGGACGTATATTTATGAGAACTGGAAATGAAATTCTTGTGGTCTATTAAAATGATGGAAATAAATGATTATGATAAACTAATGAACTCACCAACCTTTTGGTTGACACTTTAAAGCATGTTTATTCTCAGGTGTTAAAGAAATCTTCCGCCGTGCATTTGCTCATTTTAAAGATATTACTTGGAGTCTTTCATAGCATATTTCGAAGAACGTTGCATTCGAGTCATTGAGTTCATCAAAGATTATTATTAAATCAATTTATAGTTGGATAGTGGATATTATGAAATGGTATGCATGCCTATCAATTTTCGATGTAAAGAAATTTTGTCTTTTAAAAACGAATGCAATGTTTGTAAAATGTATCATATAGAGGTCAAATACCTCGCAATGTAATCAACTATTGTGAATCGTTTATAATGTATATGAACGGGTCATTTCAGTTGGTATCAGAGCGGTGGTCTTAGCGAACCAGGTCTGCATTAATGTGTCTAACTGATAAGTCAATAGGATGCATTAGTGAGTCTGGACTTCGACCGTGTCTGCATGTCAAAAGTTTTGCTTATCATTTTGTGTCAAAAATTAACTACTTATCATCCTCAGGAAATTACCTGCTTATCATTTTTAGTCTAAGACATATCTTGCTGCATTGATTGCATGAATAGTGTATAGACAAAAATTCATATCTTAGCATATCTGCTAAATCATATCTTATCGTATCTGTAACTTTAAACTTTGCCTGACATATCCCGCAAAGTCCTCCGTAATCTATGAAATCTTTTGATCTATATATATATATATATATATATATATATATATATATATATATATATATATATATATATATATATATATATATATATATATATATATATATATATATATATATTCTATGTAATTATAATACCATCCGTTAGCCAAAATCATTTCATATCGAAAAAAAAAATCCTTTATCCAATCGTACGAAATGGAATTCGTCATCAGTTCAAGTCACTTAGATTCCGAAATGGAATCTCATTCAAGCTCCGAAAGCAGTGTGACCGGAATAGATCAACCAATCAGTCATCACCTATTCTGGATGAATTGGGGATGGGTTCCTAGCCTCCTCAATCATTGGAGACAAGAAGAAGGTGATCCCTTCCATCCACCACATTGCCCTCCTGACAAAGAACCTGAAGCACTTACCGGCGAACCTGTCCGAAACACCATTTTCTCGCTCATTTCCAGAGTATATCGTCACGATTATATATTACATCAAATTTTAGATTTTATTTATCCGCTCGTCCGAACCGACAATCACCCCGGTGTAATAGAAGAAGTCAACGAGCTTCGCGCTCGGGTAGTGGCTTTGGAGAATATGGTGCAGAGATTACAAACACCAGCAGCAGCATCAACAGCATAACCAGTACCACCATCATCAACGCCAACAGTACCATTACCACCTCCAACCACAATCGCGTCGTAAACCTCAACTTCACAATCTGTCCCACGAGCATCAACGTCATACGCACCATAGATACCAAGGAGTACCAACAACAATAACTGACGAAGTATTAATTCATAACTTCATTGGAGAAACATTCCGCGGCGATTATGTAATCTCTAAAGTCTTAGAGATTATCTAATCTTGCCCTAACCATAAATCAGTTAAGCGAACCAAAATGATAGAAGGAAGAGTAGAAACCCTGACAAAAATGGTGTATGATTAACAAGCTAAACTTGCTTTACCAACAGCATCAACAGTACCGTCAGCGTTACCAGCATCGTCAGTACAGTCAACATCCGAATCAAAAACACCGATAACATCACAAACTCCGTCAGTTCAAGAATCACTGTGGACATCATTACGAATCAATAACGTGTATATTGTATCAACGAGTTATGAAGAATTAACTCATTCCCTCTGAAGAAATTATATGTATATATATATATATATATATATACATATATATATATATATATATATATATATATATATATATATATATATATATATATATATATATATATATATATATATATATATTTTTTTTTGAAATAAATCTTTCCGTGCTAAGCTATTGTGTGTGAATCTTAACTACTCGGTTAATTCATATTACAAATATGCAATAATGTACGTCCTTCGGCCGCAACTTAACCAGCGTTAACTACAATCTCTGTCGCAATTCAACAAATTCCAATTCATAATAAATCAAGTATATATTTGATTTT
The DNA here is from genome assembly GCF_046630445.1 of Rutidosis leptorrhynchoides. Lineage (NCBI taxonomy): Eukaryota > Viridiplantae > Streptophyta > Magnoliopsida > Asterales > Asteraceae > Rutidosis > Rutidosis leptorrhynchoides. The sequence continues at coordinate 265,618,289 of NC_092335.1, forward strand.
ACACTTTCATCATCGATGTACCCGAAATTTTTCAGATAACATCATTGTTACTTTGCGAAATTCACAAGAATTCCACGAACCGAACATCATACATCAACAAATAACGAAGTATTGATTCATAATTTCAATGTCATTAAAGAAATACTGAGTAAAAGTTATGTACTTTTTAAAGCCTTTAGGGATTATTCAATTCTAGTTTCAACTGTAAATCAAATGAGTTTAATTTAACATTAACTCATTAAATCTATGTTACATCTGAAGAAAATATACATATATATATTTTCATAAAGACTGTAATAAAATTCTTTTGTACAAAATATTAATTGTGAAATTTTTTTTTTAACGGGTAGGTAATACCCGAGAGATATATAAATTCACAATTAATATGTTACATTCTTCGAATCTGATTCAGCTAATCATCCATTATACTCCCTACTTTCACAACAATATACATTCTTTTATAGAAATCAAAATAACCATACTCATTTAAAATTTAATTACATATTCTGATTTTGAAATCTCAAAATTCAACTTGAGATATGACTAAAATCATCACTCTTAGATCCTAACATCTTTCACAAGCTATATTTTGACTTCAAAACTGTGTTAGAACATCAAATGTATGTTAACAATTACAATCTGTGTTCAAACCCTTCGAAAATTTCTGAAGACACTTCGAATGATGAGCAATCGAGATGATGATTCAACCACATGTTACCCACAGTTATGTACCCGAAAAACTCTTGAAACCAAAGTAAAAGTTTAAACAACGTATCCGCGTCAGATTCTTTGGCATTTATTAGCAAAAATAACTTCGCGACTCCTATTCAAAGTAGCCAGTTTTATCACAGCTCCAGCAAGTCAACTTCAACTTTTCAGTCAGACTAACCTTATTATAACCTTGAGATATACACCTTCGTTACCAGGGAACCTTTTACATTTCATCACATTATTAGCAGATGTACCAACAACTTCATTACCCTTTGACTTTAGCCTCTCCAAAAAGTCATTATAATTATTCATTGAAACCTCATCATTTACTCATTCGCATCTTGTAATGAGAATTGCCATACGAATCATTGGGAATTAGCAATCAGTATTTTAAAATCTCGCAGGATGTCTACGCCAACAGTTATATGTGTATATATAACGTTTATCTTCTGGACTTAATTTGAATGTGAAGTTTCTGAAAAACACTCCGAACTACGAATTGGTTCTCCGAAAATGGAAAAAAAAATGCTGATGAAGCAGCAAAAACTATAAATGACTTTAAACGGTAAAAGCTGGATAATAATGATGAAGTGTGTTGGCAAAGCGCAGAAAAAGAAAAGTTTTGGAACTGAAAAATGGATTGAGCAAAGTAGGAAGGAGGCTGTGGACAAATTACAAAGACTGAACCTGACTTCAAAGGATCCAAATGATTCAGTACCTGCTGAAGTCATTAACGAATACCTTGCTCCTGACTCTAAACCCCTGCGGACAATATTCTTCATCATCCTCTGATATTAGAAATTCTAAAATATCATCATATCTTTCATTATAAATATCCTCCATATTTCTGAAGATATTTTCTTAATTTTTCTTATTTGATCATTTACCTCTTCGCGCTATTTGTATTACATCATAAAAGAAACTATTTTAGTTTTAAAATTCTGAAACATTCAAGCTTAAAATAGGAATATTTTGAAGTAATGTTGGGAACTGAAGCATGAATTAGTATAATATAATGACACTTGATCAATGTGATTATATTACAGTAAGTCATGCTGAGTTTCTAAATGGAACGTGATGATTCACAGATCATAACATCATCATATGCCATGTTATACGACTCTTGTATTCTATTTAACCTCTAAAATATCAAGAAAATATTTCTTGATGATTCGGCCTTTTCCAAGGTATTCTAGTAATTTGACAAGTCAAGATCGTGCCATCACAATTTCCTTCCTAGAACATTAACAATGTTCATTCCGAAATTCATATCTGTGAATTCTGGACAATTACAAGCGGTGCTTAATCGCAAGAAGAAGAAACGAAAGGACAAAACTCCGAAATAGAAATTGGGGTATAAATTGTAGCAAATAAAAGAGAGCATTAACTGTGAATGATAATGATTATAGAAGACAGAAGCAGATACTTTGAAATATAAGGGAACATATAAATCCCAACGACAAACCAGAAATTATAAACCATATATATCGATGCATATAGCAATATAAAGACACGGGAGAACTAGAAACACTATAAACCCAAGAGTATAGTAGAAGTAAATAGATTCTTCTGGCGGTAGATGCAAAAGAAGAATGACCGATATGAAAGTTAGAAGTATATCGAGAATCAGAACTGGATGGAGCATATTGATGAATACTTTAAAATATGAGTTGAGGGGGAAAGAATAGAAGGTGATGAAACATGACTAGGAACTTAGAAATCAACAGATTTAACTCACACAATGGCGAAATAAGTGAATCAAACCCTCTAGTGAATAGGTTAAGTTTTTTTTGATTAATTTAGTCAAACCACAACTAAATCAAGTGTGATTAGATCAACACCTAGAGCTATTATTCACCACCTAGGTGATTTGGACTTAGAGAGAATCGGAGGAGCTCACTAGATCTGAGTGTGTGTAACAAATGAGAGGCTTAACCTAAAATGAAGAACATAAGACTTTATATACCCCTGCTGTTGACTCACCTATACGATTCATTCATCACACGTACGAGTTGGCTTCATCAGTCGTACGGGTGATCACTCACTCGTGTCTTCTCATTTAGGTTGTAATTGTGACTTAGCTCAGCATCAACCGTGCGTATGAGCCTGTCAGCTGTACTAGTGAGGCTTCACTCGTACGTCTGACTAAGTCTAACATAGTTAAACATCTAAATCTCATTCCTGCAGTTCCTGTAACCACATACAAACACGGATAGGATAATAACGAGCAATCATGGTGGCTTGTAAACTGTTGTACCTGCAATGGACGCGGGTAGATGTCTAGAAACTTGCATAAAATGCATCAACAGAAGGTGTGAGTTGTAAGGAAACGAAGGAGGTGAATTTATAAGAAAATCCCCTACAGAACAATTAAAATGGACGATCGCATTTAAAACAGATCCTAATTCCCTTGATTACCGGAGAGTCAAATCTTATTAAGAAGATTTTCTTCAAATCCCTTGAAATCTGGGAATCAATCATATCTACGTCAAATGATAAGATGAATCTACACTTACTCATTTCACTCTTCTATATTAGCTTCATTGGTACTCTTCATATAAATGGATTGTTTATCCAAATTATTCGCTGATGATAAAACTCTAATTTTCAGCCCGTATGCATCATGAAAACATACTTATTATCATTCACGACCTTTCCACTCAAATTTCGGGACGAAATTTCTTTAACGGGTAGGTACTGTGACAACCCGAAAATTTCCAACCAAATTTAAACTTTAATCTTTATATGTTTCCGACACGATAAGCAATATTTGTTAAGTTAAATTGCAAGAATTTTAAACTATGTTCATACATTCATTCAACCTCGACCATGTTCCAACGATTCACGAACCATTAAACGAATATGATTATATATGTATATGTGTATATATATTATAACTTGAAAAGTAAACAAAATATTAGATTAAATACTTTATATGATTGTATCTGTTTCAAAATATTTATCAATGGAATTAGAAGATAAGATCAAATGATTAAATTATCAGATATATTGAATTATGATTACAAGTCTCTGTTGAAAGGCCCACGTTGATTTGAGAAATCTTTCCATTTTAACAATATTCGGAAAATGGTAAAGTGATTTATAAATAAGAACAAATTGTCAATCATTGAGAACTAGACAAAGGATAGTGGAAGATTGAATCTCATAAAGACTCGATTGATCTATTTAGTTTCAAACGTACAAAAACGTTTTCAGTTTAAAAAGAACTTTATTATTAAAACGTATATAACTTTTATAAATATCTAGAACCACTTTTGACAACTCATTACTTAACTAGTATGATAAAGATAACGATATTTATATTTTATTTTATTAAATATATATAACGATTTAAATTAATATTATATATATTTATACGCGTATTATACGTACATAGTTTTATACTTTTACTATACTTAAACTTTACCTTTACTTTATTTTTACTTTACTTTAACTTTAATAATTCACTTTAATAATTCATACTTTAATAATTCACTTTAATAATTCACTTTAATAATTCATACTTTAATAATTCACTTTAATAATTCATACTTTAATAATTCACTTTAATAATTCATACTTTAATAATTCACTTTAATAATTCATACTTTAATAATTCACTTTAATAATTCATACTTTAATAATTCACTTTAATAACTCAAAAATCTATTATAAATAGAATTCAATAGGTTTCATTATTTCATAGAAACTTGAAAATATTTTTCTCTAAACTCTCTCAATCGATTTACATATATATATTTACTCCGTATTATTTCAAGATATTATTAGTATACATAAAATATTACGACGGAGTGCCGTCCGAGTGATTTCGAAATTGTTTTTCGAGTAGGATAGGATTAAGGAAATTATAGGTTATAGCTATGGAGGTGATTGAGTAAGGTTCATGGGTATGCTCGTGAGGTCAATATAGTGTTTATCATTTCCGTTGCGTCTACGTACCTTTCCTGCAATATTGAATCTCAATATTGATATGTGAGTACTCATAATTTAACTTTTACATACTAATAGTGTATCCCTGACTAGTGCTCGAGTATTTAGGATTATGCATGCTTGTACTTTTGATATTGCCCTTAGACAGGTTAGGTTGAATATTGAATTAGTTACACTTGCGGTTGAGATAAGGTATAAGATATGCATGTCCTTGGAAAGCTATCGAAAAATTAAGGACTTTTCCTTTAGATATCGAATGGTTTCGATGAACGGATTAGAAGTTATAATCAATTAAATTTTCTATATTTTTATTAAAAATGATTATTATTATCGTCGTTTTTATCGTCGTTCTAGTTTTATCTTATTATTATCATTATTATTATCTTTATCAATAAAAGAGATTTATCATTAAAAATTGTTATTTTTATTATTATTACTATCGTTATTATCGTTAAAGTTATAATTAGTATTATTATTATTATTATTATCCAATTATTATTATTATTATTATTATTATTATTAGTATTATTATTATTATTATCATTATTAATATATATATCACTATTTAAAAATGGATATTGTCATTGTTATTATTATTATTACTATATTATCATTAAGATAATTATTAGTATTATCGTTAAAAATGTTATAGTAACTATCATTATTAATATTAGTGTAATTAAAACAAATATTTGTAACACCTAATTATTTTGATTACTATTATTATCTTTATTATGAACACGATATAAAAGACGATTAAAAGCTATTAAACGAAACGATTAGGAAATAATAAGTAAGAGTATCATGATGAAATTAAAATATTATAAGATATTGATTTAGATAAAATTATCGTTCTTATTATTTTTATCATTTCTATTATTATTAAAAATATCGTTAGTATTAAAACTATCATTTTAACAAAAAATATCATTTTAATAGAAATGTCATTGTTATTATAAAATATCATTATTATTATTATTTTAAATAGAATTATTATTTTAAAGATAATATTAAAAATTATCGTAAATATTAAAGTTATCATAATTAGAATTATCGTTTTATCATAATGTCATCTTAGTAATTATAAATATTGATATTTTTATAATAATAATTATTATTACAAAATAATACAACTTTTACTTACTATCATTATAGATATTATTTTATCAAATAAATATGTGATACAAACATATTTTACTACGTGTAATAACTTACTTTAATAATACTATCATATTATCTTTATGATATTAAATGAACCCTATAAATTTTATTACTTAATATATATAAAAGTATATTATATTATATAAATTTAATATAAAATTTTATTTATTAATAAATAAATTATATTATTTACTCTAATAAATCTTTTAAAAATATTTAAAAATATAAAACGACGATATTTAAACTATATATTAATCATGTATAGATTTTTGGAAATTATTTTGAGTCAAATTTACTTTTGTTGACTTTTGCATATTAGTCTCGAGCATTAGGATTGTGGTACACTATGACTTGGCCTAATTTGTTAGACAAATATTGACCAACACACAATTATATATAATTAATTTAGGTTCGTGAATCCGAGGCCAACCTTGCACTTGTTCAATGACGTTATATGTATTTTTACTACGAAATACAGTATGGTGAGTTTCATTTGCTCCCTTTTTAAATGCTTTTGCAATATATATTTTGGGAATGAGAATGCATGCGCTTTTATAAATGTTTTACGAAATAGACACAAGTAATCGAAACTACATTATATGGTTGAATGATCAAAATCGAATATGCCCCTTTTTATTAAGTCTGGTAATCTAAGAATTAGGGAACAGACACCCTAATTGATGCGAACTCTAAAGATAGATCTATTGGGCCTAACAAACTCCATCTAAAGTACCGGATGCTTTAGTACTTCGAAATTTATATCATGTCCGAAGGAGGATCCCGGAATGATAGGGGATATTCTTATATGTATCTAGTTAATGTCGGTTACCAGGTGTTCACCATATGAATGATTATTTTTGTCTCTATGCATGGGACGTATATTTATGAGAACTGGAAATGAAATTCTTGTGGTCTATTAAAATGATGGAAATAAATGATTATGATAAACTAATGAACTCACAAACCTTTTGGTTGACACTTTAAAGCATGTTTATTCTCAGGTGTTAAAGAAATCTTCCGCTGTGCATTTACTCATTTTAAAGATATTACTTGGAGTCTTTCATAGCATATTTCGAAGAACGTTGCATTCGAGTCATTGAGTTCATCAAAGATTATTATTAAATCAATTTATAGTTGGATAGTGGATATTATGAAATGGTATGCATGCCTATCAATTTTCGATGTAAAGAAATTTTGTCTTTTAAAAACGAATGCAATGTTTGTAAAATGTATCATATAGAGATCAAATACCTCGCAATGTAATCAACTATTGTGAATCGTTTATAATGTATATGAACGGGTCATTTCATACGCTGCCTCATATTCAGTTATTTCTTATTAAATATGTGTTGAAGACTTTTGTGGTCGGTATATATAATACTTTTGAGCCCATATAAGTAGTGCCTCCAAGTCTTTAATGCAAAAACAACCGCGCCTAATTCCAAATCATGCGTCGTATAATTTTGTTCGTGAATCTTCAATTGTCTAGACGCATAAGCAATCACCTTCATTCGTTGCATTAATACACAACCGAGACCTTGCTTTGATGCGTCACGATAAATCACAAAATCATCATTCCCTTCAGGCAATGACAATATAGGTGCCGTAGTTAGCTTTTTCTTTAATAACTGAAACGCTTTCTCTTGTTCATCCTTCCATTCAAATTTCTTTCCTTTATGCGTTAATGCAGTCAAGGGTTTTGCTATTCTGGAAAAATCTTGGATGAACCTTCTGTAGTAACCAGCTAGTCCTAAAAACTGGCGTATGTGTTTCGGAGTTTTCGGGGTTTCCCACTTTTCAACAGTTTCTATCTTTGCCGGATCCACCTTAATACCTTCTTTGTTCACTATGTGACCGAGGAATTGAACTTCTTCCAACCAAAATGCATACTTTAAAACTTAGCATACAATTCTTCCTTCCTCAATACTTCTAACACCTTTCTCAAATGTTCACCGTGTTCTTGGTCATTCTTTGAGTAAATAAGTATGTCATCAATGAAAAAAATGACAAAATTGTCAAGGTATGGTCCACACACTAGGTTCATAAGGTCCATGAACACAGCTGGTGCATTAGTTATACCAAACGGCATGACCATAAACTCGTAATGACCGTAACGTGTTCTGAAAGTAGTCTTTGGAATATCATCTTCTTTCACCCGCATTTGATGATACCCAGAACGTAAGTCAATCTTTGAATAAACAGACAAGCCTTGTAGTTGATCAAATAAGTCGTCGATTCTCGGTAGTGGGTAGCGGTTCTTGATGGTAAGTTTGTTCAACTCTCGGTAGTCGATACACAACCTGAATGTACCATCTTTCTTCTTGACAAACAAAACTGGAGCTCCCCACGGTGATGTGCTTGGTCGAATGAAACCACGCTCTAAAAGTTCTTGTAATTGGCTTTGCGGTTCTTTCATCTCACTGGGTGCGAGTCTGTAAGGAGCACGAGCTATTGGTGCAGCTCCTGGTACAAGATCTATTTGAAATTCAATAGATCGATGTGGAGGTAGTCCCGGTAATTCTTTCGAAAATACATCGGGAAATTCTTTTGCGACAAAAACATCATTGATGCTCTTTTCTTTAGTTTGTACTTTCTCGACATGTGCTAGAACAGCATAGCAACCTTTTCTTATTAGTTTTTGTGCCTTCAAATTACTAATAAGATGTAGCTTCGTGTTGCCCTTTTCTCCGTACACCATTAAGGGTTCTCCTTCTTCTCGTACAATGCGAATTGCATTTTTATAACATACGATCTCTGCTTTCACCTTCTTCAGCCAGTCCATGCCAACTATTACATCAAAACTCCCTAACTCTACTGGTATCAAATCAATCTTAAATATTTTGCTACCCAGTTTAATTTCTCGATTCCGGCATATATAATCTGCTGAAATTAATTTACCGTTTGCTAATTCGAGTAAAAATTTACTATCCAACGGCGTCAATGGACAACTTAATTTAGCACAAAAATCTCTACTCATATAGCTTCTATCCGCACCCGAATCAAATAAAACGTAAGCAGATTTATTGTCAATAAGAAACGTACCCGTAACAAGCTCCGGGTCTTCCTGTGCCTCTGCCGCATTAATATTGAAAACTCTTCCGCGGCCTTGTCCATTCGTGTTCTCCTGGTTCGGGCAATTTCTAATAATGTGGCCCAACTTTTCACATTTATAACAAACTACATTTGCATAACTTGCTCCGACACTACTTGCTCTGCCATTACTCGTTCCGACACCATTTGTTCCTTTCGTTCTGTTAACCCCTGATCCGTAGACCTCACACTTCGCCGCGCTATGACCATTTCTTTTACACTTGTTGCAAAATTTGGTGCAGAACCCCGAGTGATACTTTTCACACCTTTGGCATAGCTGCTTCTGATTGTTGTTGTTGTTGTTGCGGTTATTATTGTTGTTGGGATGATTGTTGTAGTTGCTGTTGTTGTTGTTGTTGTTGTTGTTGTTGTTGTTGTTGTTGTTGTTGTTGTTGTTGTTGTTGGGCAGTGTGTTGTAGTTGCGATTGATGTTGCGATTGTTGGGATAGTTGTTACGATTATTGTTGTAATTGCTGTTGTTGTTGTATTGGTGATTCTTATCACCGTTTTCCTTCCACTTTCTTTTGACTTGCTTCACATTGGCCTCTTCAGCCGCCTGTTCTTTAATTCTTTCCTCAATCTGGTTCACTAGTTTGTGAGCCATTCTACATGCCTGTTGTATGGAGGCGGGCTCGTGTGAACTTATATCTTCTTGGATTCTTTCCGGTAATCCTTTCACAAACGCGTCGATCTTCTCTTCCTCATCTTCGAACGCTCCCGGACACAATAGGCACAATTTTGTGAATCGTCTTTCATACGTGGTAATATCAAATCCTTGGGTTCGTAACCCTCTAAGTTCTGTCTTGAGCTTATTGACCTCGGTTCTGGGACGGTACTTCTCGTTCATCAAGTGCTTGAATGCTGTCCACGGTAGTGCGTAAGCATCATCTTGTCCCACTTGCTCTAGATAGGTATTCCACCATGTTAACGCAGTACCTGTGAAGGTATGCGTAGCATACTTCACTTTGTCCTCTTCAGTACACTTACTTATGGCAAACACCGATTCGACCTTCTCGGTCCACCGTTTCAATCCGATCGGTCCTTCAGTTTCATCAAATTCCAAAGGTTTGCAGGCAGTGAATTCTTTGTAGGTGAATCTTACACGATTTCCTGTACTGCTAGATCCAAGGTTATTGTTGGTATGTAGCGCAGCCTGTACTGCGGCTATGTTTGAAGCAAGAAAGGCACGAAATTCCTCTTCGCTCATATTCAAGGTGTGTCCAGTAGTTGGAGCCATTTCCTTCAAAATAGTCAAATGAAACAAGTTAATCATACAGAATATTAAGAGTAGTCAATAGTATCTCGTAGCATAATATGAACTCATTTATAAAAGCTTTTTCTTCATATTAGCGTTTTATAAGTTTAAATTCGGGTAGTACCTACCCGTTAAGTTCATACTTAGTAGCTAATATACAATTCAACTACTACAATTCTATATGAAAAACTGATTATAATAATATTTCGCGTTCAAACTTTTACACAATATTTTACAAACTTACAATACCGCTTATTTTACATATAGCATGAAATATAGCACACAATAAATTTGATACAAGATGGTTGTGAAGATAATTCTAGCTAGTACACAAGTCGTTCAGCAAAGGCAATAAAGACACGTAATTCATACGTCCAGAAACAAGTCATGCATTCTGGTTTTACTAGGACTACTTCCCATCCTTGGTCTTGTGGAACATAACCGTTATGGCCGTTGATAAGACAGCGTGTTTTAACGTCGTCAAAGGGACGAGGGTTACGTAATGTCCAACAGTCCTGTAACAATCTAAAAACCTCATTTCTTACCCCAATTACCGACTCCGTCACTTGTGGGAACGTTTTGTTTAATAGTTATAGCCCGATGTTCTTGTTCTCACTTTGGTGAGAAGCGAACATTACTAACCCGTAAGCATAACATGCTTCTTTATGTTGCATGTTAGCCGCTTTTTCTAAATCACGAAGTCCTATATTCGGATATATTGAGTCAAAATAATTTCTTAACCCGTTGCGTAAAATAGCATTTGGGTTCCCCGCAATATATGCGTCAAAGAAACACATCGTAACTTATGGATTTCCCAATGTGATATCTCCCATCTTTCGAACGAAAGCCTTTTATAAACCAAGGCATTCTTGGAACGTTCTTTGAATGTCTTACAAACTGATCTCGCCTTAAATAGTTGTGCCGAGGAACTCTGACCGACTCTAGACAAGATTTCATCAATCATGTCTCCAGGTAGGTCTCTTAAAATATTGGGTTGTCTATCAATTTTGTGTTTTTATACTGTAAAATAGATAAGAGTTAGATTCATAAAAAAATACTTATTAATACAAGCAATTTTTACATATATCATAAAGCATAAGCACACTATATTACATATATTACACCACATGAATACAACTATCTTATTCCGACTCGCTCGTTTCTTCTTCTTCGATTTTGGTTCGTTTTGCCAAGTTTCTAGGGATATATGATGTTCCCCTAATACGAGCCATCATTTTTCACATTAGTTTAGAAAAACCTGGTGGTTTAGAGGTTCCCGGGTTATTGTCACAACTTAAGAAATACGGGTGTTGACGATACATATAAAGTTCATCGGGTTTGGAATCAAATTTCTCTATTTTTATGTCCTTTCTCTTATTGTTCTCTTTTTCCTTATTAAATTGTGTTGGGGTAATTTCTATAACATCATCGGAATCCTTGTCGGGATCCGATTCATCGGAGAATTGGTAATCCTCCCAATACTTTGCTTCCTTGGCGGAAACACCATTGACCATAATTAACTTTGGTCGGTTGGTTGAGGATTTTCTTCTACTTAACCATTTTATTATTTCCCCCACTGGTTCTATTTCTTCTTCCGGTTCCGATTCTTCTTCCGGTTCCGATTCTTCTTCCGGTTCCGACTCTTCTTCCGGTTCCTCTTCTGGAACTTGTGAATCAGTCCACGAATCATTCCAATTTACATTTGACTCTTCATTATTATTAGGTGAGTCAATGGGACTTGTTCTAGAGGTAGACATCTATCACATAATATCAAACACGTTAAGAGATTAATATATCACATAATATTCACATGTTAAAAATATATAGTTTTCAACAAAATTTGTTAAGCAATCATTTTTTAAGTAAACACGGTCGAAGTCTAGACTCACTAATGCATTCTAACAAACTCGATAAGACACACTAATGCAAAATTATGGTTCTCTAAGACCAACGCTCTGATACCAACTGAAATGTCCCGTTCTTATTGATTAAAAACGTTCCATATTAATTGATTTCGTTGCGAGGTTTTGACCTCTATATGAGACGTTTTTCAAAGACTGCATTCATTTTAAAACAAACCATAACCTTTATTTCATCAATAAAGGTTTAAAAAGCTTTACGTAGATTATCAAATAATGATAATCTAAAATATCCTGTTTACACATGACTATTACATAATGGTTTACAATACAAATATGTTACAACGAAATAAGTTTCTTGAATGCAGTTTTTACACAATATCATACAAGCATGGACTCTAAATCTTGTCCTTATTTAAGTATGCGACAGCGAAAGCTCTTAATAATCACCTGAGAATAAACATGCTTAAAACGTCAACAAAAATGTTGGTGAGTTATAGGTTTAACCTATATATATCAAATCGTAACAATAGACCACAAGATTTCATATTTCAATATACATCCCATACATAGAGATAAAAATCATTCATATGGTGAACACCTGGTAAACGACATTAACAAGATGCATATATAAGAATATCCCCATCATTCCGGGACACCCTTCGGATATGATATAAATTTCGAAGTACTAAAGCATCCGGTAATTTGGATGGGGTTTGTTAGGCCCAATAGATCTATCTTTAGGATTCGCGTCAATTAGGGTGTTTATTCCCTAATTCTTAGATTACCAGACTTAATAAAAAGGGGCATATTCGATTTCGATAATTCAACCATAGAATGTAGTTTCACGTACTTGTGTCTATTTTGTAAATCATTTATAAAACCTGCATGTATTCTCATCCTAAAAATATTAGATTTTAAAAGTGGGACTATAACTCACTTTCACAGATTTTTTACTTCGTCGGGAAGTAAGACTTGGCCACTAGTCGATTCACGAACCTATAACAAATTTGAACATATATATCAAAGTATATTCAAAATATATTTACAACACTTTTAATACATTTTGATGTTTTAAGTTTATTAAGTCAGCTGTCCTCGTTAGTAACCTACAACTAGTTATCCACAGTTAGATGTACAGAAATAAATCGATATATATATTATCTTGAATCAATCCACGACCCAGTGTATACATATCTCAGTATTGATCACAACTCAAATTATATATATTTTGGAATCAACCTCAACCCTGTATAGCTAACTCCAACATTCACATATAGAGTGTCTATGGTTGTTCCGAAATATATATAGATGTGTCGACATGATAGGTTGAAACATTGTATACGTGTCTATGGTATCTCAAGATTACATAATATACAATACAAGTTGATTAAGTTATGGTTGGAATAGATTTGTTACCAACTTTCACGTAGCTAAAATGAGTAGTTTTTACCAATTTTGTTTTGCTCGCCATTTCTTCGTTTCTAATCCGTTTTGAGTGATTTAAGCGGCCGCGGTTTCATATTGAACTTGACTTTATGAAACTAAACAGAAAAGGTATAGGTTTATAGTCATAAATACAAGTTACAAGTCGTTTTTGAAAGAGGTAGTCATTTCCGTCGAAAGAACGACATCTTGATGACTGTTTTGAAAAACATACTTTCACTTTGAGTTTAACCATGATTTTTGGATATGGTTTCATGTTCATAAGAAAAATAATTTCCCCAAAAGTATAGCTTTTAAATCAAGTTTTTCATAGTTTTTAATTATCCAAACCAAAACAGCCCCCGGTTGTAACTACGACGGCGTAAATCCGGTTTTATGGAGTTTATCGTGTTTTCGGGTTTTAAATCATTAAGTTAGCATATCATATAGATATAGATAATGTGTATAATTGATTTTAAAAGTGTAGTTAGAAGGATTAACTTTATTTGCGAACAAGTTTAGAATTAACTAAACTATGTTCTAGTGATTACTAGTTTACCACTTCGAATATGATAGCTTTTTATGTATGAATCGAATGATGTTATGAACATAATTACTACCTTAAGTTACTTGGATAAACCTACCGGAAAAGAGAAAAATGGATCTAGCTTCAACGGATCCTTGGATGGCTCGAAGTTCTTGAAGCAGAATCATGACACGAAAACAAGTTCAAGTAAGATCATCACTTAAAATAAGATTGTTATAGTTATAGAAGTTGAACCAAAGTTTGAATATGATTATTACCTTGTATTAGAATGATAACCTACTGTAAGAAACAAAGATTTCTTGAGGTTGGATGATCAATTTACAAGATTGGAAGTGAGCTAGCAAACTTGAAAGTATTCTTGATTTTATGTAACTAGAACTTGTAGAATTTATGAAGAACACTTAGAACTTGAAGTTAGAACTTGAGAGAGATCAATTAGATGAAGAAAATTGAATTATGATAGTGTTTGTAGGTGTTTTTGGTCATTGGTGTATGGATTAGATATAAAGGATATGTAATTTTGTTTTCATGTAAATAAGTCATGAATGATTACTCATATTTTTGTAATTTTATGAGATATTTCATGCTAGTTGCCGAATGATGGTTCCCACATGTGTTAGGTGACTCACATGGGCTGCTAAGAGCTGATCATTGGAGTGTATATACCAATAGTACATACATCTAAAAGCTGTGTATTGTACGAGTACGAATACGGGTGCATACGAGTAGAATTGTTGATGAAACTGAACGAGGATGTAATTGCAAGCATTTTTGTTAAGTAGAAGTATTTTGATAAGTGTCTTGAAGTTTTTAAAAAGTGTATGAATACATATTAAAACACTAAATGTATATACATTTTAACCGAGTCGTTAAGTCATCGTTAGTCGTTACATGTAAGTGTTGTTTTGAGACCTTTAGGTTAACGATCTTGTTAAATGTTGTTAACCCAAAGTTTATAATATCAAATGAGATTTTAAATTATTATATTAACATGATATTATGATATATTATTATATCTTAATATGATATATACATTTAAATGTCGTTACAACGATAATCGTTACATATATGTCTCGTTTCGAAATCCTTAAGTTAGTAGTCTTGTTTTTACTTATGTAGTTCATTGTTAATACACTTAATGATATATTTAATTATCATATTATCATGTTATATATAATATAACAATGTATTAATATGCTTCAAATATATTTAGTAAGACGTGGTTATAACGATAATCGTTATATGTATCGTTTCGAGTTTCATACGTCAATAGTCTCCTTTTTAAGTATATAACTTATTGTTACTATTTTTAATGAGATACTTGATGATCATTATATCATGTTAAACATATATATTTATTCATTTATGTATCATCATGTCATATACAACTTATAGCGTTCGTGAATCATTGGTCAAACTGGGTAATCAGACGTTTACAAAATTTCCGTTTCAGTTAACCAAGTCTTAACAAGTTTGATTGCTTAACATGTTGGAAACATTTAATCATGTAAATATAGTTTTCATTAAACATATAATCATAGAAAGGTTCGGAAAAGTTCGGGTCACTACATTTTAGATGTATGTACTATTGATATATACACTCCAATGATCAGCTCTTAGCAGCCCATGTGAGTCACCTAACACATGTGGGAACCATCATTTGGCAACTAGCATGAAATATCTCATAAAATTACAAAAATATTAGTAATCATTCATGACTTATTTACATGTAAACAAAAACACATACAAACACTTTCATTCTTCAATTTTCTTCATCTAATTGATCTCTCTCAAGTTCTATCTTCAAGTTCTAAGTGTTCTTCATAAATTCTATAAGTTCTAGTTTCATAAAATCAAGAATACTTCCAAGTTTGCTAGCTTACTTCCAATCTTGTAAAGTGATAATCCAACCTCAAGAAATCTTTCCTAATTACAGTAAGATATCTTTCTAATATAAGGTAATACTCATATTCAAACTTTGATTCAATTTCTATAACTATAACAATCTTATTTCGAGTGGAAATCTTACTTGAACTTGTTTTCGTGTCATGATTCTGCTTCAAGAACTTTCAAGCCATCCAAGGATCCTTCGAAGCTAGATTTATTTTTCTCATTTCCAGTAGGTTTATCCACAAAACCTGAGGTAGTAATAATGTTCATAACATCATTCGATTCATATATATAAAACTACCTTATTCGAAGTTTTAAACTTGAAATCACTAGAACATAGTTTAGTTAATTCTAAACTTGTTCGCAAAAAAAAAGTTAATCCTTCTACCTTGACTTTTAAAATCAACTAGACACATGTTCTATATCTATATGATATGCTAACTTAATGATTTCAAACCTGAAAACACGAAAAACACCGTAAAACCGGATATACGCTGTCGTAGTAACACCGCGGGCTGTTTTGGGTTAGTTAATTAAAAACTATGATAAACTTTGATTTAAAAGTTGTTCTTATGGGAAAATGATTTTTCTTACGAACATGAAACTATATCCAAAAATTATGGTTAACCTCAAAGTGGAAGTTTGTTTTCCAAAATGGTCATCTAGACGTCGTTCTTTCGACTGAAATGACTACCTTTACAAAAACAACTTGTAACCTGTATTTTCGACTATAAAATTATACGTCATCTGTTTAGATTCATAAACTTAAGTTCAATATGAAACCATAGCAACTTGAAACACTCAAAACGGATTTAAAACGAAGAAGTTATGGCTAAAACAAGATTGGATATTTTTGCTTGTTGTAGCTACGTGAAAATTGGTAACAAATCTATATTAATCATATCCTAGCTAACTTATATTGTATTATACATGTATTCTATTATATTATGTAATCTTCGGATACCATAGACACGTATACAAATGTTTTGACATATCATATCGACCTATCTATATATATTATTTGGAACAACCATAGACACTCTATATGCAGTAATGTTGGAGTTAGCTATACAGGGTTGAGATTGATTCCAAAAATATATATACTTTGAGTTATGATCTAGCCTGAGATGTGTATACACTGGGTCGTAGATTGATTCAAGATAATATATATCAATTTATTTCTGTACATCTAACTATGGACAACTAGTTGTAGGTTACTAACGAGGACATGTGACTTAATAAACTTAAAACATCAAAATGTATTAAAAATATTGTAAACATATTTTGAACATACTTTGATATATATATGTATATATTTCTTATAGGTTCGTGAATCGACCAGTGGCCAAGTCTTACTCCCGACGAAGTAAAAATCTGTGAAAGGGAGTTATAGTCCCACTTTTAAAATCTAATATTTTGGGATGAGAATACATGCAGTTTTATAAATGTTTTACGAAATAGACACAAGTAATTTAAACTATATTATATGGGTGAATGATCGAAACCAAATATGCCCCTTTTGCTTGGTAGCCTAAGAATTAGTAAACCGATCTACTAATTGACGCGAATCCTAAAGATAGATCTGTTGGGCCTAACGAACCCCATTCAAAGTACCGGATGCTTTAGTACTTCGAATTCATTTTTATCATGTCCGAAGGATTTCCCGGAATGATAGGGGATATTCTTATATGCATCTTGTTAATGTCGGTTACCAGGTGTTCACTATATGAATGATTTTTATCTCTATATATGGGATGTATATTGAAATATGAAATCTTGTGGTCTATTATTATCATTTGATAATATATAGGTTAAACCAATAACTCACCAACATTTTTGTTGACGGTTTAAGCATGTTTATTCTCAGGTGATTATTAAGAGCTTCCGCTGTTGCATACTAAAATAAGGACAAGATTTGGAGTCCATGCTTGTATGATATTATGTAAAAACTGCATTCAAGAAACTTATTTTTGATGTAATATATTCTTATTGTAAACCATTATGTAATGGTCGTGTGTAAACGGTATATTTTAGATTATCATTATTTGATAATCTACGTAATGCTTTTTAAACCTTTATAGATAAAATAAAGATTATGGTTGTTTTAAAAATGAATGCAGTCTTTGAAAAACGTCTCATATAGAGGTCAAAACCTCGCGACGAAATCAATTAATATGGAACGTTTATAATCAATATGAACGGGGCATTTCAGAATTCAAGGGAAAAGATAGAACCATCAAGAAAATATGTTCTTGATAATTTAAAGATTAATTAGAATGTAAGAGTCGTGTAACATGGCACCTGATGACGGTATGGTATGTGAATCATCAAGTTTTATTAGAAACTCAGCATGACTTACTGTAATATAATCACGTTGATCAAGTGTCATTATATTATACTAACTCATGCTTCAGTTCCCAACGCTACTTCAAAAACATTCATAATTTAAGCTCGAAGGTTTTAGAATTTAGAAGCTAAAATAGTTTCTTTTATGATGTAAAACAGATAACGCGAAAAGTTAAATAATATCGGACAAGAATATTTATGAAGATATCTTCAGAAATATTTGAGGATATTTACAATGAAAGATACGATAATATCTTAGAATGTTAGATTCAAAGTGTGATGAGGAAATTCATTCACAATGATTTAGAGCGGTTAAGGAGTAAGGTATTCTCTAAAGATTTCATCAGAAACATAATCATCGGGATTCTATAAATACAGAGTTTGGTCCTTGTATTTCTTCTTGGTCTCCTTCATGGTTTGCTCAATCCATTTTACAGTTCCAACTTTTCTGAGCTTTGCAAATATACTATTCTTTAAACCTTTCACGATTCTTGAAAACCTTTCTCGATTCTTATATGCGTTCAAACCTTTTACGATTCTTGAAAACACATCAATCGAGAGGATAGACCAACCACACTTCATCTGCGGAAGAAAAGATTGATGCATATAGTTATGCACCTGAAAACACTCGAAACCTGAGTAAACGTTTAACACGTATCTGTGCTTGCTCCTTTGGCATTGTTATTACCGAAAATAACTTTGCAATCTCTTTCCAAATTAGCCAATTTTTTCACAACTCTAGAAAGTCAACTTCGACTTTTCATTTGGATTAGCCTTATTATAACCTTGATATATAAGTCTGTTTTTCGTCATCGTTATCACGGAAACTTTTATATTCCATCACATTATCAGTAGATGTACCAACAACTTTGTTACTCTTTGGCGTAAACCTCTCTAAAAAATTATTAGATATACTCATTTCCATTATCTACTCATCTGCATCTTGTAACGATAATTGCCATACCAATTACAGAGAATCAGCAATCAGTATTTCGAATCTTGCAGCGTTTCTACATCAACAGTTATATGTATACATTTAACATTTATCTCCTAGAATTATGATCTTCAATTATGAAATTCTGAAAAGCACCCAGTCTACGATTCAGTACCTGACGAAATCTTTAGCAAATACCTTGCTCCTGACTCTAAATCTTATGAACAAATCTTCTTCATCATCCATCAATATTAGAAATTCTAAGATATCATCGTATCCTTCATTGTAAATATCCTCAATATTTCTGAAGATATCTTCATAAATATTCTTATCTGATATTAATTATCTCTCCGCGCTATCTGTGTTACATCATAAAAGAAACTATTTTTAGTTTCTAAATTCTAAAACCTTCGAGTTTAAAATATGAATGTTTTAAAGTAGTGTTGGGAAATGAAGCATGAGTTAGTATAATATAATGACACTTGATCAACGTGATTATATTACAGTAAGTCATGCTGAGTTTTTAATGAAACGTGATGATTCCCAGACCATAACATCATCATGTGCCATGTTACATGACTCTTACATTCTACCTAATCTCTAAATATATCAAGAACATATTTTCTTGATAGTTCTATCTTTCTCTCGAAATCTGGTAATATAACAAATCAAGATCATGCTATTACAAATTTTCTCTCAGAACATTTGATATGTTCATTCCAAACTTCATATCTACGAATTCTGGACCATTTTTCGCTTAACTTAAAGTCGGGAAGAGAAAATAAAAGGATGGAACTCCAAAATGTGTAAAGGAAACGAAGGGAGTAGATTTATAGCGAAATATTCGACAGAGCAATCGGAACAGATCATCGTATTTAAGCAAGAAGGATTCTAATTTCCTTAATTACCGAAGAATCAAATCTTATTACGAAGATTTTCTCCAAATCCCTTGAACTCTGGAAATCAAACCTATCTACGTCAAAAGATATGACAAAACTTTACCTTTCTCATTTCACCCTTTTGTGATAGCTTCACTTTTACTCTTCGCGTAATCAAATTGTTTTATCCATATTACTCAATGATGATAAAACTCTATTTATCGACTCATATTCGTCATGAAAACATTTTTATGGTTAGCCATGACGACCAATTGAAATGTCCCGTTCTTATTGATTAAAAACGTTCCATATTAATTGATTTCGTTGCGAGGTTTTGACCTCTATATGAGACGTTTTTCAAAGACTGCATTCATTTTAAAACAAACCATAACCTTTATTTCATTAATAAAGGTTTAAAAAGCTTTACGTAGATTATCAAATAATGATAATCTAAAATATCCTGTTTACACGCGACCATTACATAATGGTTTACAATACAAATATGTTACAATGAAATAAGTTTCTTGCATGCAGTTTTTACACAATATCATACAAGCATGGACTCCAAATCTCGTCCTTATTTAAGTATGCGACAGCGGAAGCTCTTAATAATCACCTGAGAATAAACATGCTTAAAACGTCAACAAAAATGTTGGTGAGTTATAGGTTTAACCTATATATTATCAAATCATAATAATAGACCACAAGATTTTATATTTCAATACACATCCCATACATAGAGATAAAAATCATTCATATGGTGAACGCCTGGTAACCGACATTAACAAGATGCATATTTAAGAATATCCCCATCATTCCGGGACACCCTTCGGATATGATATAAATTTCGAAGTACTAAAGCATCCGGTACTTTGGATGGGATTTGTTAGGCCCAATAGATCTATCTTTAGGATTCGGGTCAATTAGGGTGTCTGTTCCCTAATTCTTAGATTACCAGACTTAATAAAAAGGGGCATATTCGATTTCAATAATTCAACCATAGAATGTAGTTTCACGTAGTTGTGTCTATTTTGTAAATCATTTATAAAACCTGCATGTATTCTCATCCCAAAAATATTAGATTTTAAAAGTGGGACTATAACTCACTTTTACAGATTTTTTACTTCTTCGAGAAGTAAGACTTGGCCATTGGTCGATTCACGAACCTATAACAAATATGTACATATATATCAAAGTATGTTCAAAATATATTTACAACACTTTTAATACATTTTGATGTTTTAAGTTTCTTAAGTCAGCTGTCCTCGTTAGTAACCTACAACTAGTTGTCCACAGTTAGATGTACAGAAATAAATCGATATATATTATCTTGAATCAAACCACGACCCAGTGTATACATATCTCAGTATTGATCACAACTCAAACTATATATATTTTGTAATCAACCTCAACCCTGTATAGCTAACTCCAACATTCACATATAGAGTGTCTATGGTTGGTCCGAAATATATATAGATGTGTCGACATGATAGGTCGAAACATTGTATACGTGTCTATGGTATCTCAAGATTACATAATATACAATACAAGTTGATTAAGTTATGGTTGGAATAGAGTTGTTACCAATTTTCACGTAGCTAAAATGAGTAGTTTTTACCAATTTTGTTTTGCTCGCCATTTCTTCGTTTCTAATCCGTTTTGAGTGATTTAGGCGGCCACGGTTTTGTATTGAACTTGAATTTATGAAACTAAACAGAAAAGGTATAGGTTTATAGTTGGAAATACAAGTTACAAGTCATTTTTGAAAGAGGTAGTCATTTCCGTCGAAAGAACGACATCTTGATGACTGTTTTGAAAAACATACTTTCACTTTGAGTTTAACCATGATTTTTGGATATGGTTTCATGTTCATAAGAAAAATCATTTTCCCATAAGTATAGCTTTTAAATCAAAGTTTTTCATAGTTTTTAATTATCCAAACCAAAACAGCCCCCGGTTGTAACTACGACGGCGTAAATCTGGTTTTATGGTGTTTATCGTGTTTCCGGGTTTTAAATCATTAAGTTAGCATATCATATAGATATAGATCATGTGTATAGTTGATTTTTAAAAGTGTAGTTAGAAGGATTAATTTTATTTGCGAACAAGTTTAGAATTAACTAAACTATGTTCTAGTGATTACTAGTTTACCACTTCGAATATGATAGCTTTTTATGAATGAATTGAATGATGTTATGAACATCATTACTACCTTAAGTTCCTTGGATAAACCTACTGGAAAAGAGAAAAATGGATCTAGCTTCAACGGATCCTTGGATGGCTCGAAGTTCTTGAAGTAGAATCATGACACGAAAACAAGTTCAAGTAAGATCATCACTTGAAATAAGATTGTTATAGTTATAGAAATTGAACCAAAGTTTGAATATGATTATTACCTTGTATTAGAATGATAACCTACTGTAAGAAACAAAGATTTCTTGAGGTTGGATGATCACCTTACAAGATTGGAAGTGAGCTAGCAAACTTGAAAGTATTCTTGATTTTATGTAACTTGAACTTGTAGAATTTATGAAGAACACTTAGAACTTGAAGTTAGAACTTGAGAGAGATCAATTAGATGAATAAAATTGAAGAATGAAAGTGTTTGTAGGTGTTTTTGGTCGTTGGTGTATGGATTAGATATAAAGGATATGTAATTTTATTTTCATGTAAATAAGTCATGAATGATTACTCATATTTTTGTAATTTAATGAGATATTTCATGCTAGTTGCCAAGTGATGGTTCCCACATATGTTAGGTGACTTACATGGGTGATTAAAGCTGATCATTGGAGTGTATATACCAATAGTACATACATCTAAAAGCTGTGTATTGTACGAGTACGAATACGGGTGCATACGAGTAGAATTGTTGATGAAACTGAACGAGGATGTAATTGTAAGCATTTTTGTTAAGTAGAAGTATTTTTAATAAGTGTCTTGAAGTCTTTCAAAAGTGTATGAATACATATTAAAACACTACATGTATATACATTTTAACTGAGTCGTTAAGTCATCGTTAGTCGTTACAAGTAAGTGTTGTTTTGAGACCTTTAGGTTAACGATCTTGTTAAATATTGTTAACCCAAAGTTTATAATATCAAATGAGATTTTAAATTATTATATTAACATCATATTATTATATATTAATATATCTTAATATGATATATACATTTAAATGTCGTTACAACGATAATCGTTACATATATGTCTCGTTTCGAAATCCTTAAGTTAGTAGTCTTGTTTTTACTTATGTAGTTCATTGTTAATACACTTAATGATATATTTAATTATCATATTATCATGTTATATATAATATAATAATGTATTAATATGCTTCATATATATTTAGTAAGATGTGGTTATAACGATAATCGTTATATGTATCTTTTCGAGTTTCATACGTCAATAATCTCCTTTTTAAGTATATAACTTATTGTTACTATTTTTAATGAGATACTTGATGATCATTATATCATGTTAAACATATATATTTATTCATTTATGTATCATCATGTCATATACAACTTATAGCGTTCGTGAATCATTGGTCAAACTGGGTAATTAGACGTTTTCAAAATTTCCGTTTCAATTAACCAATTCTTAACAAGTTTGATTGCTTAACATGTTGGAAACATTTAATCATATAAATATAGTTTTCATTAAACATATAATCATAGAAAGGTTCGGAAAAGTTCGGGTCACTACAACCACGATCAAATTTCGGGATGAAATTTCTTTAACGGGTAGGTACTGTGATAACTCGGAAAATTTCGACTAATTTTAAACCAAACTTTCGATACGATTTAATATTTTAACACGATAAGCAAAGTCTGTTATGTTGCGTCTCAAAAATTTTGAACTGTTTCTTATATTCAATTGACATTCGACCAGTTCCGACGATTCACTAACAATTAATTGTAACTTGATATGAGTATATATATATATATATATATATATATATATATATATATATATATATATATATATATATATATATATATATATATATATATATATATATATATATTAATTAGAAACATGATTTTAAATATTGTATGTTGTTGTCACTCAAAATTATTTATGTAAAGTAAAATAAAAATATGATATTATAATGATTATTATTTAAAAAGTATCTATATATATAAATAAAGTGTATTGAATATATATATATATATATATATATATATATATATATATATATATATATATATATATATATATATATATATATATATATATATATATATATATATATATATATATATATATATATATATATATATATATATATATATATATATATATATAGTTTCGAATTCAGTTGGAAAATGATAGTAACACTCAATTATTATTCGATTAATAATAAACAAGTTATAAACGAACTTATGAGATTTTAAAATAAACGGTTAGCCGAAAATGAGTTTTACAAATTATAGACTTATTAAAAATGTATTTAGAAACTATTTGTTGAATTTTAAAATTTCTTATATTTTACTTGAGGTTGGGAGTGAATAATTAATGTAATTTTTAATTAATAGTTAATGATTGAATTTTATATCATAATGACCAAAATAAATAAAGACATTTAAATTGAAAATTTAGGATTTTTTGGACGACTTTTATACGCCACTTTTTAAAAACGGAGCACGAAATAATACCCCTATTAATGGATGTCGATAATAAAATGACAAGTTAGAGGCTGCTAAATATTTTGAACGTTCTATTCTTGTTCTACTTGATCCACTTGCTTATTATTAAATAAAAAGACTACAAAAACTTCTTTCTATAAAGGACTGCATCGAATACCTCTGTCCGCATTTACAATTGAATATGAAACTACATTTTATACTAATAAACCACACATCTAACTATCTACCCATGAGAACCAATAACCCATGTACTACCTATCCACTACTAAACTAATATATCAGGGTACTTCTAAACTTAACCACTTGTTACCCATTTAATCACGATGGCTACCACCTTCAAACCACCATCATCACCATCACTAAATCGACACCATCTCTCTCTCTCCCTTCTATCCACATCCAAGAAAAACCACCAAGGTTAACAACCATCGAACGGTTTCCATTTCTATTTCTGTTTCGACTCACAACGGACACCACCACCTTAAACCACCTTGCAAAACTTGAAACACACCCGGTCACCAAGAACAACCATCACAACCAATTCTTTTTGTTTTCTTTTCTTCTCCTCTTCCATTATTGTTCTACTGCAGTGTGTTATACCACTCGAACCATCACCACCGCCGTATGCCACAACCACACTGGAGTAACCACCCTCCACCTCTTTCCTCTCTCTCCTCTATATCTCTTTGGTGTGGTTAGAAAACCGTCACTACCACACCCATGCTATCCCACTTAAAGTGGTACTGCTTTTTTAACATCCAAGAAACCCGTGAAGTACCACTACAAATCACAGACTTCTTTTATTTATTTATTTTTTTTCTTTTCTTTCTTTCTTATTCGCTACAGCAACTTTCACCGTTAAAATTCCTGTTGCAAACCGATTGATGATGATCATGTTGAAGATTCGACTGATGATGATGAAGAACCAAAGTCATAACCTGTTATCTTTATCTGCTTCCGGTTCTTTTCTGTTTGAGTTTATACGAAACCCACTTCTGCTACAGTAAACCGGCAACTAAATTGCTTCGCTGCTACAATCTTGTTGATGTATTGACCAACCGAAATCAAACCCAAAATAAGAAGTTGAATTCGATGCTGCTATATTATGTTCTGGTTCCTATCCTTATTCGATCACTATAATCATCACGCTAGATCACCAATTAAACACCATCATCATCATCAATACTAACGAAAACCTACTGCTACTATACTGTACTACTATCTTTCGTTCCTATTTCCATCGTAAATCATCACCAAAAATCACACCTGCAAACACCCATCAACTACTAAGTATGTCTTTTGTTTATGCTCCTATTATAAAGTAATAAACGATGATGAAGATTTTATATAGATAAAGAATTGATGATGGGGTATGATGAAAAAGATGAAACGAAGTTCCTGCTAGCTGTCTGCCACTATGATTTCCTTTTATTCAATTAAACCCTACAAATATCGATCGGTTATTTATCATAGAGCTTGGGCCGTGAATTGAGTTACACAGTTGGGCCATTTTCTTTTTCTTTTGAATTTCCAATTTGGGTCGTAATTCTTATTATGTTGATTTGGCCAAAGACCTACGAATAAATCATAAGCCCAACATGGCTTCTACTGCCTGCCGCTATTTCGTTGTTTCCTTTAAGATTTAAAACGAGAATGATGTTGATGATTAATATAGCGTGAAAATAATAATGATTTTGGGATGATGATGATGGTATGATAACCAAAAGGGTAATGATAATGAAGACGATGATGATATACAATAATAATACAAGAGGGTATAATTCTTATTATTATCATTATTGTTATTTTTATTATTATGAATATCATTATTACTATCAACATATTTATTAAAATAAGTATTGTTATTATTATTATCATCACTATTTGTAAAATTATTATTATTATAGCTATTCCTATTATTTTTATCATTTTCATTATTATTATTGTTATTATTATTATTATTATTATTATTATTATTATTATTATTATTATTATTATTATTATTATTATTATTATTATTATTATTACTATTACTATTATTATTATTATTATTATTATTATTATTATTATTATTATTATTATTATTATTATTATTATTATTATTATTATTATTATTATTATTATTATTATTATTAACATTTTTATTAATATTATCATCATTATGCTTATTATTATTAAAAGAATCATTATTTTTAAATTTATCATTTTTATTAAAATTAACATTTTTATTACCATTAAGACTATTATTATTATTATTATTATTATTATTATTATTATTATTATTATTATTATTATTATTATTATTATTATTATTATTATATTAGTATTAACATTCTTTTATTATTATTATTATTATTATTTTTATGAATATTACTATCATTTTTATTACTAGTAACATTATCATTATTAATACTATTATTATTATTATTATTATAATTATCATTATTATCATTATTGTTATTATTGATATTATCTTTATAATCAGATACAACTTTTTATTTACCATTATTAATATTATTTTACTAAATAAATATTATTTATATAAAATTATATTTATAAGTAATATTACGTATGTATGTATTAATCATATTAACAATTTTTATACGAATATTCATAGATAACAAATTAGATATTTTTAATATAGTACTAACCAAATATTTGTTAATATATAACTATATAAATATTAATCTATTAAAATATATATACACAAATCAAATATATATAATATGTAAAATAATTTCTAATATATGAATTTGTTCAATTACAATTATGTGTGTTAATATAAATATAAATGATATAGGTTCGTGAATCCGAGGCCAACCCTACATTTGTTCAATGTCGTCATATGTATTTTTACTCCAAAATA
Organism: Rutidosis leptorrhynchoides; assembly: GCF_046630445.1. NCBI lineage: Eukaryota > Viridiplantae > Streptophyta > Magnoliopsida > Asterales > Asteraceae > Rutidosis > Rutidosis leptorrhynchoides. Next base: position 265,645,854 of record NC_092335.1, read on the forward strand.
CAATATTGTGAGTTTCATTACTCCTTTTTATATATATTTTTGGGACTGAGAATACATGCGCTAATTTTATTAATATTTTACGAAATAGACACAAGTGATCAAAAACTACATTCTATGGCTGGATTATGAATATTGAATATCACCCCTTTTTATCTTGGTAACCTAATAATTAGGAAACGGGTATGGCCCCTAATTGACGCGAATTCTAAAGATAGATCTATGGACCTCGACAAGTCCCATCCGGGGTACGGATGCTTTAGTACTTCGAGATTATTATTATTATACAGACGAGAGGTTCTGTTTGGGGATATTCTATGCATTAAAGTTAAGTCAGTTATCAAGCGTTCACCATATGAATGAATTTTAATTCGCGGGTTACGCGTGTTATTTTTGTACTCGGGTTACGTGTACAATTAAATATATGAAATCTTGTGGTCTATTAAAATGATGGAAATGAATGTTTATGATAAACTAATGAACTCACCAACCTTTTGGTTGACACTTGAAAGCATGTTTATTCTCAGGTTTGAAAGAAATCTTCCTCTGTGCATTTGCTCATATTAGAGATATTACTTGGAGTCATTCATGACATATTTCAAAAGATGTTGCATTCGAGTCATTGAGTTCATCAAGATTATTATTAAGTCAATTATAGTTGGATATATTATGAAATGGTATGCATGCCGTCAACTTTCGATAAAATGAAAGTTTATCTTTTAAAAACGAATGCAATGTTTGTAAAATGTATCATATAGAGGTCAAGTACCTCACGATGTAACCAAATGTAATGTATTCGTCCAGATGGATTAGGACGTGTCACTTCAGCTACCAAGTTTAACACCCCCACCCAGAATGTTCACTAGACGGAAGAGCTAGTGGGCGTGGTGTTTAATACTTCGAAGTTTATATATTATAAAGACAAGATGTTCTGTTTTTGGAGATATTATTAATGCGCATTATATGTTAAGGTCGGTTACCAAGCCAAGCGATGAAAGTAAAGTGAATGTTATGTATCGACAGAATGATTTTTATACACAGGTTATGTGTATTATTTTTGTGCACGAGATATGTGTACGGTTATTAAAAATCGCGAGGCAACCTACGGTGGAGAAAAGGATATGAACCTACTCTGCCAAGCATTATGAAAAATGGTTTAGTACACGAGATAGGTGTACTGTATTTAAATCTTGTGGTCTATCAAAATGATGAATTTTATTGTTTATGATAAACTTTTCAACTCACCAACCTTTTGGTTGACACTTGAAAGCATGTTTATTCTCAGGTATGAAAGAAATCTTTCGCTGTGCATTCGCTCATTTTAGAGATATTACTTAGAGTCATTCATGACATATTTCAAAAGACGTTGCATTCGAGTCATTGGGTTCATCAAGATTATTATTAAGTCAATTAGAGTTGAATGTATTATGAAGTGGTATGCATGCCGTCAACTTTCGATGTAAAGAAAGTTTGTCTTTTAAAAACGAATGCAATGTTTGTAAAATGTATCATATAGAGGTCAAATACTTCGCAATGAGATCAACTATTGTGAATCTTTTATAATCGGTATGAAGGGTCCTTTCACCATCTATCGAGGAACCTCCGAAATTGGAATTGAAGAAGTTACCCGACAATCTGTAGTATGCATTCTTAGAAGGAGAATCGCAACTCCCTATAATCATCTCGAAAGACCTCACGCCACAAGAGAAGGTAAAATTGATTCAAGTTTTGAAATCACATAAGAAGGCAATTGCTTGGAAGATCTTCGACATCAAAGGGATCAGCCCCAACTATTGTACCCACAAGATCTTCATGGAAGATGATTTCAAACCTTCAGTTCAGAGGCAAAGAAGGGTCAATTCTATGATTCAAGAAGTCATCAAGAAAGAAGTAATCAAACTTCTGGACGCCGGTTTGATCTATCCCATCTCTGATTCGCCATGGGTTAGTCCTGTTCAAGTGGTACCCAAAAAGGGAGGGACAACCGTAATTCAAAATGAGAATAATGAACTTATTCCAACTCGGGAAGTCACCGTTTGGAGGGTTTGCATAGATTATCGTAAACTAAACAATGCAACCCGGAAGGATCATTTTCCATTACCTTTCATTGATCAAATGTTGGAACGTCTATCAGGAAATGAATACTACTTATGGAACATTTGCTTATCGACGTATGCCCTTTGGGTTATGTGTAGTGACCCGAACTTTTCCATGTTTATATATATTAATTGAGATTGATATTTACATGATTAAATGTTTCCAACATGTTAAGCAATCAAACTTGTTAAGACTTGATTAATTGAAATATGTTTCATATAGACAATTGACCACCCAAGTTGACCGGTGATTCACGAACGTTAAAACTTGTAAAAACTATATGATGACATATATATGGTTATATATATATAGTTAACATGATACTATGATAAGTAAACATATCATTAAGTATATTAACAATGAACTACATATGTAAAAACAAGACTACTAACTTAATGATTTTTAAACGAGACATATATGTAACGATTATCGTTGTAAAGACATTTAATGTATATATATCATATTAAGAGATATTCATACATGATAATATCATGATAATATAATAATTTAAAATCTCATTTGATATTATAAACATTGGGTTAACAACATTTAACAAGATCGTTAACCTAAAGGTTTCAAAACAACACTTACATGTAACGACTAACGATGACTTAACGACTCAGTTAAAATGTATATACATGTAGTGTTTTAATATGTATTTATACACTTTTGAAAGACTTCAATATACTTATCAAAATACTTCTACTTAACAAAAATACTTACAATTACATCCTCGTTCAGTTTCATCAACAATTCTACTCGTATGCACCCGTATTCGTACTCGTACAATACACAGCTTTTAGATGTATATACTATTGGTATATACACTCTAATGATCAGCTCTTAGCAGCCCATGTGAGTCACCTAACACATGTGGGAACCATCATTTGGCAACTAGCATGAAATATCTCATAAAATTACAAAAATATGAGTAATCATTTATGACTTATTTACATGAAAACAAAATTACATATCCTTTATATCTAATCCATACACCAACGACCAAAAACACCTACAAACACCTTCATTCTTCAATTTTCTTCATCTAATTGATCTCTCTCAAGTTCTATCTTCAAGTTCTAAGTGTTCTTCATAAATTCCAAAAGTTCTAGTTACATAAAATCAAGAATACTTTAAAACTTGCTAGCTCACTTCCAATCTTGTAAGGTGATCATCCAACCTCAAGAAATCTTTGTTTCTTACTGTAGGTTATCATTCTAATACAAGGTAATAATCATATTCAAACTTTGGTTCAATTTCTATAACTATAACAATCTTATTTCAAGTGATGATCTTACTTGAACTTATTTTCGTGTCATGATTCTGCTTCAAGAACTTCGAGCCATCCAAGGATCCGTTGAAGCTAGATCCATTTTTCACTTTTCCAGTAGGTTTATCCAAGGAACTTAAGGTAGTAATAATGTTCATAACATCATTCGATTCATACATATGAAGCTATCTTATTCGAAGATTTAAACTTGTAATCACTAGAACATAGTTTATTTAATTCTAAACTTGTTCGCAAACAAAAGTTAATCCTTCTAACTTGACTTTTAAAATCAACTAAACACATGTTCTATATCTATATTATATGCTAACTTAATGATTTAAAACCTGGAAACACGAAAAACAACGTAAAAACAGATTTATGCCGTCGTAGTAACACCGCGGGATGTTTTGGGTTAGTTAATTAAAAACTATGATAAACTTTGATTTAAAAGTTGTTATTCTGAAAAAATTATTGTTATTATGAACATGAAACTATATCCAAAAATTATGGTTAAACTCAAAGTGGAAGTATGTTTTCTAAAATGGTCATCTAGACGTCGTTCTTTCGACTGAAATGACTACCTCTACAAAAATGACTTGTAACTTATTTTTCTGACCATAAACCTATACTTTTTATGTTTAGATTCATAAAATAGAGTTCAATATGAAACCATAGCAATTTGATTCACTCAAAACAGATTTAAAATGAAGAAGTTATGGGTAAAACAAGATTGGATAATTTTTCTCATTTTAGCTACGTGAAAATTGGTAACAAATCTATTCCAACCATAACTTAATCAACTTGTATTGTATATTATGTAATCTTGAGATACCATAGACACGTATACAATGTTTCGACCTATCATGTCGACACATCTATATATATTTCGGAACAACCATAGACACTCTATATGTGAATGTTGGAGTTAGCTATACAGGGTTGAGGTTGATTCCCAAATATATATAGTTTGAGTTGTGATCAATACTGAGATACGTATACACTGGGTCGTGGATTGATTCAAGATAATATTTATCGATTTATTTCTGTACATCTAACTGTGGACAACTAGTTGTAGGTTACTAACGAGGACAGCTGACTTAATAAACTTAAAACATCAAAATATATTAAAAGTGTTGTAAATATATTTTGAACATACTTTGATATATATGTATATATTGTTATAGGTTCGTGAATCAACCAGTGGCCAAGTCTTACTTCCCGACGAAGTAAAAATCTGTGAAAGTGAGTTATAGTCCCACTTTTAAAATCTAATATTTTTGGGATGAGAATACATGCAGGTTTTATAAATGATTTACAAAATAGACACAAGTACGTGAAACTACATTCTATGGTTGAATTATCGAAATCGAATATGCCCCTTTTTGTTAAGTCTGGTAATCTAAGAATTAGGGAACAGACACTCTAATTGACGCGAATCCTAAAGATAGATCTATTGGGCCTAACAAACCCCATCCAAAGTACCGGATGCTTTAGTACTTCGAAATTTATATCATATCCGAAGGGTGTCGCGGAATGATGGGGATATTCTTATATATGCATCTTGTTAATGTCGGTTACCATGTGTTCACCATATGAATGATTTTTATCTCTATGTATGGGATGTGTATTGAAATATGAAATCTTGTGGTCTATTATTATGATTTGATATATATAGGTTAAACCTATAACTCACCAACATTTTTGTTGACGTTTTAAGCATGTTTATTCTCAGGTGATTATTAAGAGCTTCCGCTGTCGCATACTTAAATAAGGACGAGATTTGGAGTCCATGCTTGTATGATATTGTGTAAAAACTGCATTCAAGAAACTTATTTTGTTGTAACATATTTGTATTGTAAACCATTATGTAATGGTCGTGTGTAAACAGGATATTTTAGATTATCATTATTTGATAATCTACGTAAAGCTTTTTAAACCTTTATTGTTGAAATAAAGGTTATGGTTTGTTTTAAAATGAATGCAGTCTTTGAAAAACGTCTCATATAGAGGTCAAAACCTCGCAACGAAATCAATTAATATGGAACGTTTTTAATCAATAAGAACGGGACATTTCAGTTGGTATACGAGCATTGGTGTTAGAGAACCAGAATTTTGCATTAGTGTGTCTTATCGAGTTTGTTAGGATGCATTAGTGAGTCTGGACTTCGACCGTGTTTACTTGAAAAATGATTGCTTAACAAATTTTGTTGGAAACTATATATTTTTAACATGTGAATATTATGTGATATATTAATCTCTTAACGCGTTTGATATTATGTGATAGATGTCTACCTCTAGAACAAGTCCCATTGACTCACTTAATAATAATGAAGAGTCAAATGTAAATTGGAATGATTCGTGGACTGATTCACAAGTTCTCGAAGAGGAACCGGAAGAAGAGTCGGAACCGGAAGAAGAATCGGAACCGGAAGAAGAATCGGAACCGGATGAAGAAATAGAACCGGTGGGAGAAATAATAAAACGGTTAAGTAAAAGAAAATCCTCAACCAACCGACCAAGCTTAATTATGGTCAATGGTGTTTCCGCCAAGGAAGCAAAATATTGGGAGGATTACCAATTCTCCGATGAATCGGATTCCGACGAGAATTCCGATGATGTTATAGAAATTACCCCAACTGAATTTAAAAAGGCAAAAGAAAATAATAAGGGAAAGGGCATAAAAATAGAGAAATCTAATTCCTACCCTGATGAACTTTATATGTATCGTCAACCCCCGAAGTCCTTAAGTTGTAACAATGACCCGGGAACCTCTAAACCACCATGTTTTTCTAAACCAATGTGGAAAACGACAGCTCGTATTAGGGGAACATCATATATCCCTAGAAACTTGGCAAAATGAACCAAAACCGAAGAAGAAGAAACAAGCGAGTCGGAATAAGATAGTTGTATTCGTGTGGTGTAATATATGTAATATAGTGTGCTTATGCTTTATGATATATGTAAAAATTGCTTGTATTAATAAGTATTTTTTTTATGAATCTTACTCTTGTCTATTTTACAGTATAAAAACACAAAATGGATAGACAACCCAATATTTTAAGAGACCTACCCGGAGACATGATTGATGAAATCTTGTCTAGAGTCGGTCAGAATTCTTCGGCACAACTATTTAAGGCGAGTTCAGTTTGTAAGACATTTAAAGAACGTTCCAAGAATGCCTTAGTTTATAAAAGGCTTTCGTTCGAAAGATGGGGGATATCACATTGGGAAATCCATAAGTTACGATGTGTTTACTTTGACACATATATTGCGGGGAACCCAAATGCTATTTTACGCAATGGGTTAAGAAATTATTTTGACTCAATATATCCAAATATTGGACTTCATGATTTAGAAAAAGCGGCTAACATACAACATAAAGAAGCATGTTATGCTTACGGATTAGTAATGTTCGCTTCTCACCAAAGTGAGAACAAGAACATCGGGCTACAACTATTGAACAAAACGTTCCCACAAGTGACGGAGTCGGTAATTGGGGTAAGAAATGAGGTTTTTAGATTGTTACAGGACTGTTGGACATTACGTAACCCTCGTCCCTTTGACGACGTTACAACACGCTGTCTTATCAACGGCCATAACGGTTATGTTCCACAAGACCAAGGATGGGAAGTAATCCTAGTAAAACCAGAATGCATGACTTGTTTCTGGACGTATGAATTACGTGTCTTTATTGCCTTTGCTGAACGACTTGTTTACTAGCTAGAATTATCTTCACAACCATCTTGTATCAAATTTATTGTGTGCTATATTTCATGCTATATGTAAAATAAGCGGTATTGTAAGTTTGTAAAATATTGTGTAAAAGTTTGAACGTGAAATATTATTATAATCAGTTTTTCATATAGAATTGTAGTAGTTGAATTGTATATTAGCTACTAAGTATGAACTTAACGGGTAGGTACTACCCGAATTTAAACTTATAAAACGCTAATTTGAAGAAAAAGCTTTTATAAATGAGTTCATATTATGCTACGAAATACTATTAACTACTCTTAATATTCTGTATGATTAACTTGTTCCATTTGACTATTTTGAAGGAAATGGCACCGACTACGCGACACACTGTGAATATGAATGAAGAGGAATTCCGTACTTTTCTAGCTTCAAACATAGCCGCAGTACAGGCTGCGCTACATACCAACAATAACCTTGGATCTAGCAGTACAGGAAATCGTGTAGGATGCACCTACAAAGAATTCACTGCCTGCAAACCTTTGGAATTTGATGGAACCGAAGGACCGATCGGATTGAAACGGTGGACCGAGAAGGTCGAATCAGTGTTTGCCATAAGTAAGTGTACTGAAGAGGACAAAGTGAAGTACGCTATGCATACCTTCACAGGTTCTGCGTTAACATGGTGGAATACCTATCTAGAGCAAGTGGGACAAGACGATGCGTACACACTACCGTGGTCAGCATTCAAGCACTTGATGAACGAGAAGTACCGTCCCAGAACCGAGGTCAATAAGCTCAAGACAGAACTTAGAGGGTTACGAACCCAAGGATTTGATATTACCACGTACGAAAGACGATTCACAGAATTGTGCCTATTGTGTCCGGGAGCATTCGAAGATGAGGAAGAGAAGATCGACGCGTTTGTGAAAGGATTACCGGAAAGAATCCAAGAAGATATAAGTTCACACGAGCCCGCCTCCATACAACAGGCATGTAGAATGGCTCACAAACTAGTGAACCAGATTGAAGAAAGAATTAAAGAACAGACTGCTGAAGAGGCCAATGTGAAGCAAGTCAAAAGAAAATGGGAGGAAAACGGTGATAAGAATCACCAATACAACAACAACAGCAATTACAACAATAATCGCAACAATTTTCCCAACAATCGCAACATCAATCGCAACTACAATAAACGGCCCAACAACAACAGCAACAACAACAACAGCAACTACAACAATCATCCCAACAACAATAATAACCGCAACAACAACAATAATCAGAAGCAGCTATGCCAAAGGTGTGAAAAGTATCACTCGGGGTTCTGCACCAAATTTTACAACAAGTGTAAAAGAAATGGTCATAGCGCGGCGAAGTGTGAGGTCTACGGACCAGGGGTTAATAGAACGAAAGGAACAAATGGTGTCGGAACGAGTAATGGCGGAGCAAGTAGTGTCGGAGCAAGTTATGCCAATGTAGTTTGTTATAAATGTCGAAAACCGGGCCACATTATTAGAAATTGCCCGAATCAGGAGAACACGAATGGACAAGGCCGCGAAAGAGTTTTCAATATTAATGCGGCAGAGGCACAGGAAGACCCGGAGCTTGTTACGGGTACGTTTCTTATTGATAATAAATCTGCTTACGTTTTATTTGATTCGGGTGCGGATAGAAGCTATATGAGTAGAGATTTTTGTGCTAAATTAAGTTGTCCATTGACGCCTTTGGATAGTAAATTTTTACTCGAATTAGCAAATGGTAAATTAATTTCAGCAGATAATATATGTCGAAATCGAGAAATTAAACTGGTTAGCGAAACATTTAAGATTGATTTGATACCAGTAGAGTTAGGGAGTTTTGATGTGATAATTGGTATGGACTGGTTGAAAGAAGTGAAAGCAGAGATCGTTTGTTACAAAAATGCAATTCGCATTATACGAGAAAAAGGAAAACCCTTAATGGTGTACGAAGAAAAGGGCAACACGAAGCTACATCTTATTAGTAATTTGAAGGCACAAAAACTAATAAGAAAAGGTTGCTATGCTGTTCTAGCACACGTCGAGAAAGTACAAACTGAAGAAAAGAGCATCAATGATGTTCCCATTGCAAAAGAATTTCCCGATGTATTTCCGAAAGAATTACCGGGATTACCCCCACATCGATCCGTTGAATTTCAAATAGATCTTGTACCAGGAGCTGCACCAATAGCTCGTGCTCCTTACAGACTCGCACCCAGCGAGATGAAAGAACTGCAAAGCCAATTACAAGAACTTTTAGAGCGTGGTTTCATTCGACCAAGCACATCACCGTGGGGAGCTCCTATTTTGTTTGTCAAGAAGAAAGATGGTACATTCAGGTTGTGTATCGACTACCGAGAGTTGAACAAACTTACCATCAAGAACCGCTACCCACTACCGAGAATCGACGACTTATTTGATCAACTACAAGGCTCGTCTGTTTATTCAAAGATTGACTTACGTTCCGGGTATCATCAAATGCAGGTGAAAGAAGATGATATTCCAAAGACTGCTTTCAGAACACGTTACGGTCATTACGAGTTTATGGTCATGCCGTTTGGTTTAACTAATGCACCAGCTGTGTTCATGGACCTTATGAACCGAGTGTGTGGACCATACCTTGACAAGTTTGTCATTGTTTTCATTGATGACATACTTATTTACTCAAAGAATGACCAAGAACACGGTGAACATTTGAGAAAGGTGTTAGAAGTATTGAGGAAGGAAGAATTGTACGCTAAGTTTTCAAAGTGTGCATTTTGGTTGGAAGAAGTTCAATTCCTCGGTCACATAGTGAACAAAGAAGGTATTAAGGTGGATCCGGCAAAGATAGAAACTGTTGAAAAGTGGGAAACCCCGAAAACTCCGAAACACATACGCCAGTTTTTAGGACTAGCTGGTTACTACAGAAGGTTCATCCAAGACTTTTCTAGAATAGCAAAACCCTTGACTGCATTAAAGCATAAAGGGAAGAAATTTGAATGGAATGATGAACAAGAGAAAGCGTTTCAGTTATTGAAGAAAAAGCTAACTACGGCACCTATATTGTCATTTCCTGAAGGGAATGATGATTTTGTGATTTATTGTGACGCATCAAAGCAAGGTCTCGGTTGTGTATTAATGCAACGAACGAAGGTGATTGCTTATGCGTCTAGACAATTGAAGATTCACGAACAAAATTATACGATGCATGATTTGGAATTAGGCGCGGTTGTTTTTGCATTAAAGACTTGGAGGCACTACTTATATGGGGTCAAAAGTATTATATATACCGACCACAAAAGTATTCAACACATATTTAATCAGAAACAACTGAATATGAGGCAGCGTAGGTGGATTGAATTATTGAGTAATTACTACTTTGAGATTCTTTACCACCCGGGGAAGGCAAATGTGGTAGCCGATGCCTTGAGCAGGAAGGACAGAGAACCCATTCGAGTAAAATCTATGAATATAATGATTCATAATAACCTTACTACTCAAATAAAGGAGGCGCAACAAGGAGTTTTAAAAGAGGGAAATTTAAAGGATGAAATACCCAAAGGATCGGAGAAGCATCTTAATATTCGAGAAGACGGAACCCGGTATAGGGCTGAAAGAATTTGGGTACCAAAATTTGGAGATATGAGAGAAATGGTACTTAGAGAAGCTCATAAAACCAGATACTCAATACATCCTGGAATGAGGAAGATGTACAAGGATCTTAAGAAACATTTTTGGTGGCCAGGTATGAAAGCCAATATTGCTAAATATGTAGGAGAATGCTTGACGTGTTCTAAGGTCAAGGCTGAACATCAGAAACCATCAGGTCTACTACAACAACCTGAAATCCCGGAATGGAAATGGGAAAACATTACCATGGATTTCATTACTAAATTGCCAAGGACTGCAAGTGGTTATGATACTATTTGGGTAATAGTTGATCGTCTCACCAAGTCAGCACACTTCCTGCCAATAAAAGAAGATGACAAGATGGAGAAGTTAGCACGACTGTATTTGAAGGAAGTCGTCTCCAGACATGGAATACCAATCTCTATTATCTCTGATAGGGATGGCAGATTTATTTCAAGATTCTGGCAGACATTACAGCAAGCATTGGGAACTCGTCTAGACATGAGTACTGCCTATCATCCACAAACTGATGGGCAGAGCGAAAGGATGATACAAACGCTTGAAGACATGCTACGAGCATGTGTTATTGATTTCGGAAACAGTTGGGATCGACATCTACCGTTAGCAGAATTTTCCTACAACAACAGCTACCATTCAAGCATTGAGATGGTTCCGTTTGAAGCACTTTATGGTAGAAAGTGCAGGTCTCCGATTTGTTGGAGTGAAGTGGGGGATAGACAGATTACGGGTCCGGAGATTATACAAGAAACTACCGAGAAGATCATCCAAATTCAACTACGGTTGAAAACCGCCCAAAGTCGACAAAAGAGCTACGCTGACATTAAAAGAAAAGATATAGAATTTGAAATTGGAGAGATGGTCATGCTTAAAGTTGCACCTTGGAAAGGCGTTGTTCGATTTGGTAAACGAGGGAAATTAAATCCAAGGTATATTGGACCATTCAAGATTATTGATCGTGTCGGACCAGTAGCTTACCGACTTGAGTTACCTCAACAACTCGCAGCTGTACATAACACTTTACACGTCTCGAATTTGAAGAAATATTTTGCTAAAGAAGATCTCACTATTCCGTTAGATGAAATCCAAATCAACGAAAAGCTTCAATTCATCGAAGAACCCGTCGAAATAATGGATCGTGAGGTTAAAAGACTTAAGCAAAACAAGATACCAATTGTTAAGGTTCTATTGAATACTCGTAGAGGACCCGAGTTTACCTGGGAGCGTGAAGATCAGATGAAGAAGAAATACCCGCATCTATTTCTAGAAGATTCGTCAACACCTTCAACAGCTTAAAATTTCGGGACGAAATTTATTTAACGAGTAGGTACTGTAGTGTCCCGAACTTTTCCATGTTTATATATATTAATTGAGATTGATATTTACATGATTAAATGTTTCCAACATGTTAAGCAATCAAACTTGTTAAGACTTGATTAATTGAAATATGTTTCATATAGACAATTGACCTCCCAAGTTGACCGGTGATTCACGAACGTTAAAACTTGTAAAAACTATATGATGACATATATATGGATATATATGTAGTTAACATGATACTATAATAAGTAAACATATCATTAAGTATATTAACAATGAACTACATATGTAAAAACAAGACTACTAACTTAATGATTTTTAAACGAGACATATATGTAACGATTATCGTTGTAAAGACATTTAATGTATATATATCATATTAAGAGATATTCATACATGATAATATCATCATAATATAATAATTTAAAATCTCATTTGATATTATAAACATTGGGTTAACAACATTTAACAAGATCGTTAACCTAAAGGTTTCAAAACAACACTTACATGTAACGACTAACGATGATTTAACGACTCAGTTAAAATGTATATACATGTAGTGTTTTAATATGTATTTATACACTTTTGAAAGACTTCAATACACTTATCAAAATACTTCTACTTAACAAAAATTCTTACAATTACATCCTCGTTCAGTTTCATCAACAATTCTACTCGTATGCACCCGTATTCGTACTCGTACAATACACCGCTTTTAGATGTATGTACTATTGGTATATACACTCCAATGATCAGCTCTTAGCAGCCCATGTGAGTAACCTAACACATGTGGGAACCATCATTTGGAAAATAGCATGAAATATCTCATAAAATTACAAAAATATGAGTAATCATTCATGACTTATTTACATGAAAACAAAATTACATATCCTTTATATCTAATCCTTACACCAACGACCAAAAACACCTACAAACACTTTCATTCTTCAATTTTCTTCATCTAATTGATCTCTCTCAAGTTCTATCTTCAAGTTCTAAGTGTTCTTCATAAATTCCAAAAGTTCTAGTTACATAAAATCAATAATACTTTTAAGTTTGCTAGCTCACTTCCAATCTTGTAAGGTGATCATCCAACTTCAAGAAATATTTGTTTCTTACTGTTGTTTATCATTCTAATACAAGGTAATAATCATATTCAAACTTTGGTTCAATTTCTATAACTATAACAATCTTATTTCAAGTGATGATCTTACTTGAACTTGTTTTCGTGTCATGATTCTGCTTCAAGAACTTCGAGCCATCCAAGGATCCGTTGAAGCTAGATCCATTTTTCTCTTTTACAGTAGGTTTATCCAAGGAACTTAAGGTAGTAATGATGTTCATAACATCATTCGATTCATACATATAAAGCTATCTTATTCGAAGATTTAAACTTGTAATCACTAGAACATAGTTTAGTTAATTCTAAACTTGTTCGCAAACAAAAGTTAATCCTTCTAACTTGACTTTTAAAATCAACTAAACACATGTTCTATATCTATATGATATGCTAACTTAATGATTTAAAACCTGGAAACACGAAAAACACCGTAAAACCGGATTTACGCCGTCGTAGTAACACCGCGGGATGTTTTGGGTTAGTTAATTAAAAACTATGATAAACTTTGATTTAAAAGTTGTTATTCTGAAAAAATGATTGTTATTATGAACATGAAACTATATCAAAAAATTATGGTTAAACTCAAAGTGGAAGTATGTTTTCTAAAATGGTCATCTAGACGTCGTTCTTTCGACTGAAATGACTACCTTTACAAAAACGACTTGTAACTTATTTTTCTGACTATAAACCTATACTTTTTCTGTTTAGATTCATAAAATAGAGTTCAATATGAAACCATAGCAATTTGATTCACTCAAAACGGATTTAAAATGAAGAAGTTATGGGTAAAACAAGATTGGATAATTTTTTCTCATTTTAGCTACGTGAAAATTGGTAACAAATCTATTCCAACCATAACTTAATCAACTTGTATTGTATATTATGTAATCTTGAGATACCATAGACACGTATACAATATTTCGACCTATCATGTCAACACATCTATATATATTTCGGAACAACCATAGACACTCTATATGTGAATGTTGGAGTTAGCTATACAGGGTTGAGGTTGATTCCAAAATATATATAGTTTGAGTTATGATCAATACTGAGATACGTATACACTGGGTCGTGGATTGATTCAAGATAATATTTATCGATTTATTTCTGTACATCTAACTGTGGACAACTAGTTGTAGGTTACTAACGAGGACAGCTGGCTTAATAAACTTAAAACATCAAAATATATTAAAAGTGTTGTAAATATATTTTGAACATACTTTGATATATATGTATATATTGTTATAGGTTCGTGAATCAACCAGTGGCCAAGTCTTACTTCCCGACGAAGTAAAAATCTGTGAAAGTGAGTTATAGTCCCACTTTTAAAATCTAATATTTTTGGGATGAGAATACATGCAGGTTTTATAAATGATTTACAAAATAGACACAAGTACGTGTAACTACATTCTATGGTTGAATTATCGAAATCGAATATGCCCCTTTTTATTAAGTCTGGTAATCTAAGAATTAGGGAACATACACCCTAATTGACGCAAATCCTAAAGATAGATCTATTGGGCCTAACAAACCCCATCCAAAGTACCGGATGCTTTAGTACTTCGAAATTTATATCATATCCGAAGGGTGTCCCGGAATGATGGCGATATTCTTATATATGCATCTTGTTAATGTCGGTTACCAGGTGTTCACCATATGAATGATTTTTATCTCTATGTATGGGATGTGTATTGAAATATGAAATCTTGTGGTCTATTATTATGATTTGATATATATAGGTTAAACCTATAACTCACCAACATTTTTGTTGACGTTTTAAGCATGTTTATTCTCAGGTGATTATTAAGAGCTTCCGCTATCGCATACTTAAATAAGGACGAGATTTGGAGTCCATGCTTGTATGATATTGTGTAAAAACTGCATTCAAGAAACTTATTTTGTTGTAACATATTTGTATTGTAAACCATTATGTAATGGTCGTGTGTAAACAGGATATTTTAGATTATCATTATTTGATAATCTACGTAAAGCTTTTTAAACCTTTATTGATGAAATAAAGGTTATGGTTTGTTTTAAAATGAATACAGTCTTTGAAAAACGTCTCATATAGAGGTCAAAACCTCGCAACGAAATCAATTAATATGGAACGTTTTTAATCAATAAGAACGGGACATTTCATTATGCAATGCACCAGCTACATTCCAGCGATGCATGGTAGCAATATTCCACGACATGATTGAACGTTGTATGGAAGTCTTCATGGACGACTTCTCAGTATTTGCTAGTACCTTTGATTTCTGCCTATCAAACCTTGACAAGATGCTCACCCCGTGTGAAGAGTCAAATTTAGTTCTGAATTTGGAAAAATGTCACTTCATGGTAAAAGAAAGGATAGTTTTAGGACATAAGATTTCAAAAGCAGGAATAGAAGTTGATAAGGCTAAGATTGAGACCATTACTAAGCTTTCAGAACCTACCACAGTAAGAGCGGTAAGGAGTTTTCTAGGACATGCCGATTTCTACTGACGCTTCATTAAGGATTTTTCAAAGGTCACACGACCTCTCACTCATCTCCTAGGAAAGGAAGTCCCGTTTGTCTTCGATGAAGAATGTCGAAAAGCGTTCAACTATCTGAAAGAACAGCTAACACATGCGCCCATCATGATAGCTCCTGATTGGAGTCTACCCTTTGAAATCATGTGTGATGCAAGTGATTTTGCAGTTAGATATGTGCTTGGACAACGGGTAGATAAGCATTTTCATCCAATCAATTACGCAAGCAAAACCTTAACCGGAGCTCAAGAGAATTACACTATCAAGGAGAAGGAGCAGCTAGCCGTAGTATTCTCCTTCGACAAATTTCGTTCCTATCTCATCCTATCTAAAACTACAGTCTATACAGATCATTCAGCCCTCAAATATCTATTCACTAAGCAAGACGCGAAGCCAAGACTCCTACGATGGATCTTACTCCTTCAGGAATTCGATATTGAGATTAAAGATAAGAAAAGAGCAGAGAACGTCGTAGCAGATCATCTTAGTCGTTTGGAGAACCCAGCGATGGAAAAACTTGCTGAACAAGATATCAGAGTGAAATTTCTGGAAGAACGGCTTATGAGTTTAGGACAAACTTCTAACGGCCCGTCCAAATCTATCTGGACGAATACATTACAATTGATACATCGCAAGGTACTTGACCTCTATATGATACATTTTACATACATTGCATTTGTTTTTAAAAGACAAACTTTTATTTCATCGAAAGTTGACGGCATGCATACCACTTCATAATATACCCAACTATAATTGACTTAATAATAATCTTGATGAACTCAATGACTCAAATGCAACGTCTTTTGAAATATGTCATGAAAAACTCCAAGTAATATCTCTAAAATGAGCAAATGCATAGCGGAAGATTTCTTTCATACCTGAGAATAAACATGCTTTAAAGTGTCAACCAAAAGGTTGGTGAGTTCATTAGTTTAACATAAATAATCATTTACATCATTTTAATAGACCACAAGATTTTCATTTTCAGTTCTCATAAATTTACGTCCCATGCATAGAGATAAAAATAATCATTCATATGGATTGAACACCTGGTAACCGATATTAACAAGATGCATATAAGAATATCCCCTATCATTCCGGGAAATCCTTCGGACATAATAAAACAACATCGAAGTACTAAAGCATCTGATACTTTGGATAGGGTTCATTAGGCCCAATAGATCTATCTTTAGGATTCACGTCAATTAGGCGTGCACTAATTCTCAAAATTAGTGATGTTCCATAATGTGATAACCCGGGAATTTCCGACCAAATTTAAACTTGATCTTTATTTGATTTCGACACGATAAGCAAAGTCTGTAATGTTGAGTCTCGAAAACTTTGGAACAGTTACCTGAATGCATTTACTAATTGACTATCCCGACGATTCACAAACAATTGTGTGCAAATAAATATGTGAATAAATACATATATATGTAAATATAAAAATAAGTATATATATTAATTTGAATTAATATAATACCATTTAATCATTTAAATTAATTATGTAGAGAAACGTATATATGAATTCAGTACACAATTAAGGTGTGTTATAACATTTATAATATGTATACATAATAACTATTCACATATGTTATTATATAATATAAGTATTGCATAATTAATGATATGTAACATTATTGTAATAAACTTAATTACAAGTTAAAGTATAATAATATTGACATTAATACTATTTGTAGTATTAATATTATTATATATATATTATATATTTTAGTTAGATATAGGAATGGAAACATGTAACTCGATATTACTAGTACTATTATTAGGCATTATCATTAAGAATAATTACTATTGTTATATATTATCCTTACTATTAATATTATAAGAATAATACAATTTATTAATATTATCATTAATAATATTATTATAAACATTATTATAACTATAAATGTTAGTATTATTATTTTTATTATTTCTATTATCATTATTATAAATTGTATTATTATATTATTATTTAAGTAGTTATTATTAGTATTAATATTATTATTAATACTCTTATATATATTTACTAATACATATACCGATACATTTACGAAATACATTTATTCATATATATATATATATATATATATATATATATATATATATATATATATATATATATATATATATATATATATTAATATATAGATACTGTTATATATAGATAGGATTTACGGATACAGTATTATATATAAAAGAGTTGGATATGAGTAGTTTTCCTATCATTATCTACTTTATTACTTTTTCTCTGTTCTCTATTCTACTTGTGATATCTGGTCATTTCTTTTCTGTGTAAAACAATCAGTAATTGATTGTGGAAAGTAGCTGCAAGTAAGTCCATTATTATTATTCAATCACAAATTATAATTAAGACAGAAAATCAAGAACAAGTTTATTTTTTTATTTTTCTTCTTTCTTCTGAGCCCGATTAACGAATCAATCTTAAAAAAAAAAAAACTAATGTTGCAAATCTGTTAGGAATGCTCACGTTTACCTTCCCCAAAGTTTTCATATTCAAATTCTTTATTTAGATTTCAAATTTTGAAGTCAAATGTTAATTTTAAAAAAGTCAACTGTTTGATCATCGAATAAATTCTAAATTTCTGTTATAGTTTAAGTTTAGCTGTTGATTCAGAAAGTTTATAATAATGATTTACAACACAATTCATATTTTATGTTTAACCTAAAACGCACTAAAACTGGAAATTCGATTTTAGTTCATAGTGTTCTTGACCTTGTTATGCAATAACTTGAATTCAAAACAATTTTCAAAAACTAAAAATGTGGAGTTATTAGAAATCTTATTGTGAAACTTTATGTAAATTCTCAAACCTCAAATTTTTATATCGATTGTTAATTTTAGAGTCAAAGTATAAATTGAGAAAGTCAACCCTTTTGTTCTTGAGAAAAATTTGTAAATTGGTTGATGTTATGGGATAAATTGACGATCCAGAATGTTTCTATAATAAATTTAAAACTTATTTCATGTTATAATATTGGACTCAAACGTTCTCTAAATCGAATTCAATATTTTTTTTTCTTTCAAGTCAGCGACGAGCACAGCAGGTCATTTTTTTTTTTTTTTTTTTGGTCGCTTGTTGAGTCTATTGTTATTTACAAATATAAATCGTTTTTATTTAAATTATAAAACCAAAAATTTAATTGTATTGATATTTATAAGTTTGGATCGATTGGGTTCTTCATTGGAGAAGATGATATTATAAAAAGGAGAAACGAGTTATATCTGTATTCTTTGGGTAGAATTTCAGAAAAACATTGTTGGAAGAGTGGTCTTGAGTATTGATGGGGTAGCGAGAGGTCTCGGGTTCAATCCCGGCTTTGGGTAGTTTTTCTCTTTTTAGAGGATTTCTCAAGGTAGTTTTATTTATAAATTTTGTTATTGTTATTATTATTATTATTATTATTATTATTATTATTATTATTATTATTATTATTATTATTATTATTATTATTATTATCACTTAACATATTATCTTAGTACTAACAAACAAATGATATTTATATATAAATATATCTAATACATATAACATAACAAAATTTAATATTTTTATATACAAAATGAATATACGAAATATATTTAATATTATTATAAAAAGGATATAATTAATAGATTCATATATATATTTATTCGATTATAACTATGTATATTGATAAATATACAAATGATATAGGTTCGTGAATCCGAGGTCAAACCTACACTTGTTAAATGACGTCATATGTATTTTTACTACAAAATACAGTATGGTGAGTTTCATTATTTCCCTTTTTATATATATTTTTGGGCTGAGAATACATGCAATGTTTTAATAACTATTTTTCAATATTTATATGCGTGAGTTTCATTTGCCCCTTTTTCTTTTTATGGTTTTGGGCTGAGAATACATGCAAATGCTTTATTAAGTGTTTTACAATATTTATACGTGTGAGTTTCATTTGCCCCTTTTACTCTTTATGTTTTTGGGCTGAGAATACATGCAAATGCTTTATTAAGTGTTTTACAATATTTATACGTGTGAGTTTCATTAATCCCCTTTTAAACGCTTTTGCAATATATATTTTTGGGACTGAGAATACATGCGCTGTTTTTATAACTGTTTTACGAAATAGACACAAGTAATTGAAACTACATTATACGGTTGAATTATCGAAATCGAATATGCCCCTTTTTATTTAGTATGGTAATCTAAGAATTAGGGAACAGACACCCTAATTGACGCGAACTCTAAAGATAGATCTATCGGGCCCAACAAGCCCCATCCAAAGTACCGGATGCTTTAGTACTTCGAAATTTATATCATGTTCGATGGAGGATCCCGGAATGATGGGGATATTCTTATATGCATATTGTGAATGTCGGTTACCAGGTGTTCAATCCATATGAATGATATTTTTGTCTCTATGTATGGGACGTATGTTTATGAGAATTGGAAATATGAAATCTTGTGGTCTATTAAAATTATGAAATGATTATTTATGCTAAACTAATGAACTCACCAACCTTTTGGTTGACACTTGAAAGCATGTTTATTCTCAGGTACGAATGAAATCTTCCGCTGTGCATTTGATCATTTTAAAGATATTACTTGGAGTCATTCATGACATAATTTAAAAGACGTTGCATTCGAGTCGTTGAGTTTATCAAGGTCATTATTAAGTCAATTATAGTTGGATATATTATGAAATGGTATGCATGTCTGTCAACTTCAGATGTAATGAAAGATTGTCTTTTCAAAACGAATGCAATGTTTGTAAAATGTATCATATAGAGGTCAAGTACCTCGCGATGTAATCAACTGTTGTGAGTCGTCTATAATCGATATGGACTTCATCCGGATAGATTAGGACGGGTCCTTTCAGTTGGTATCAGAGCGGTGGTCTTAGCGAACCAGGTCTTGCATTAGCGTGTCTAACTGATAGCTGTTTAGATGCATTAGTGAGTCTGGACTTCGACCGTGTCTGCATGTCAAAAGTTTTGCTTATCATTTTGTGTCGAAAATTACCTGCTTATCATTCTTAGAGAATCATTTGCTTATCATTCTTAGTATAGACACATCTTACTGCATTGATTGCATGAATAGTGTACAGATAAAATTCATATCTTAGCGTATCTGTTATTGTTACCTTTGCCTGACAGTTTCCGTAGATTCCTCCGTAACTTATGGGATTTTAGTATTATATATGCATATGTAAATTATGTATTACAGGGTACTAATCTACATCCTATAATCTATTTATTATCAAAAATCCTTCATCTGATCGTACGAGATGAATCCCTCAATCAGTTCGAATCCTCAGATTCCGATAGCTATTCCGATAGTTATTCTAACAGTTATTCCGATAGTTATCCCGAAAGTTATTCAGAATGGATGGTCATCTAAGATCCAGAAGCAACGACACAGAATGAATCAACCAATCAGCCATTATCAATTCATCTGATGGGTTCGTAGTCGACTTAATTAATGGAAACGCGCAGAAGGCAATCCCTTCCACCAACCGAATTTACCTCTTGACAATGAACCTGAAGCGTTTACCGGCGAACCTGTTCGAGACACCATTTTTAGTCCCATTTCCAGGGTAACTCGACAAGATTATATTCTATCCACAATTCTGAATCTTATTTATCCGTTCGTTCCGACCGACAATTATCCTGGAGTAATAAGTAAAAGAACTTCGTGCTCGAATAATCAATTCGGAGAATATGGTGCAAAATGTACCAGCTTCAGCAATATCATCGGCACCAACAGTACCATCAATAACAGCACCAGTACCATCAACAATCCATGCTTCAATATCATCATCTGTACTTTGAGTATGATCTTCGTTCTACGTATCGTTCTACCTCATTTATCTTCGTTCGACATGGCGAATATGTAACCTCTAAAGTTTTAGAGATTATTTATTCTAGTTCCAACCGAAAAGCAAATGAGTTTAATACCATATTAACTCATTAAATTCATGAATACATCAGAAGAAAATATATATGTACATATGTTTTCATAAAGATTGTAATTAAAAATTCTCTTGCACAAACTGTTAATGGTGAAAATATTTTAACGGGTAGGTAATACCCGAGGATTATTTAAATTTCACATTAATAAGTTACATTGTACGTTCTTCGAATCTGTTTCAACAGTCATATACTATCTTACTTACATCCACCGATATACAAATCCGTTCACCACAGAATAACCATATTCATCCAATTACATATTTGGATTTTGACCTATCAGAATCCAACAAGTGGCATAATGAAGAAATAATGGACACAATAAAAATTGATTAGAAACAGATTAATTAACGATATGAAATTCTATTAAGAATCCACGCTAACAAAATCCTAGCTAACTGTTCCTAGCTAACTGTTAATTCCGTATTACCATTTAATTATCGCAATTTATTTATCGCAGTTTATTTATCGCAATTTACATTCTCGCAATTTTATTTATCGTCATTTAATTTCTGTTATTTACTTTACGCACTTTATTTATCATTATTTAATTTCTGTTATTTATTTTACGCACTTTAAATATCGGGACACGTATACAAGGTTTTGACATATCATATCGACGCATCTATACATATTATTTGGAATCACCATAGACACTCTATATGCAGTAATGATCGAGTTCTCTATACAGGGTTGAGGTTGATTCTCAAATAATATATATACTTTGAGTTGTGATCGAGTCTGAGACATGTACATGGGTCACGATACGTATTAATTAATTCAATTATTACATATTAAATTATATATGAATTATTGGACTGTCAACCGTGGACTATAGACTGTGGACTAATAACATTGGATAATTAAAATAAAATATTGATCATAACATATGAAACTAAACAATTCTTCAAGTTTGCCACTTGATTTCGTCTTAAACATCATTTTTATCTTCACGATTACAATCTGCGTTCAAACCTTTCATGATTCTTGAAAACACTTCAATCGATAGAACAAACCAACCGCACTTCATCTATGGAAGAAAAGATTGATGCATATAGTTATGCACTTGAAAAACTCTCGGAAACTGAGTAAACGTTTAACACATAGCTGTGCTAATTTCTTTAGTGTTATTATCACCCAAAATAACTTTGCAGGTCTTCTTCAAAATAACCAATTTTGTCACAGCTCCAGCAAGACAACTTCGACTTTTCGTATGAAACAACCTTATTATAACGTTGATATATACGCGTGCTCTTTTATTGTTACCAGGGAACCTTTCATATTCCACCATGTTACCATCAGCGTTTAATTATCTAAAAACATAATTCTCCTGAAACCACCTCGGATTAATAATCGATGATTCAGATATCATAGCATTAAATGCAGAGGAAACAGAAAAATGATAGGTGGTCTAAATGGCCAAAAGTTTGATGATAAAGAAAGGAGTGTTAGGAACACTCGATAGAAAATTGGGTATTGAAAAACAGATTAAGCTACCCATGAAGGAGACCAAGGACAAATACAAGGACCAAACCCTATATTCAAAGGATTAGGGTAATTCTAGATCCGTTGAAATCTTTAGTGAATATCTTGCTCCTTACTCTAAACCCTTGCAGACAATAGTTTCTATCATCCTCTGATCTTAGATATTCAAAGATATCATCTTATCTTTCATTAAAATATCCTCCATATTTCTGAAGATATTTTCATAACTATTCTTATCTGAAATCATTAATCCCTTCGTGCTATCAGTGTTACATCATATAGAAACTGTTAGTTTCTATATTCTGTAAACTTTCAAGCATAAAATATGAATGTTATTGAAGTAATGTTGGGAACTGATGCATGAGTTAGTATAATATAATGACACTTGATCAACGTGATTATATTACAGTAATTCATGCTGAGTTTCTAATGAAACGTGATGATTCTCAGTACCATCATCATGTGCCATGTTACACGACTCTTACATTCTACCTCATCTCCAAACATATCAAAAACGTACTTTCTTGATAGTCCTATCTATCTCTTTAATTCAGATAATTTGACGAATCAAATCGTGCTATTACGTTCTTTCTTGTTTAGAACATTAAACAGATTCTTCTGGTGGGAGTTGGAAAAGAAGAACGATCATTGCAATAGTCAGAATAAGAATAAGGATTAGAACCGAATTAAGCGTTATTAGGATCCTTTGGATATATGAACTGAGAAAGAAGGTATAGAAATGGTGGAAACTAATGGAACGGAAAAGGTAAATTTATAATGGAAATATCAGACAGAGTAATCAAGGCAGATCATCATAATTAATTATAGAGATCTTAATTTCCTTACTCACCGAAGAATCAAATCTTTTAGATTTTGAAGATTTTCTTTAAATCCCTTGAATTCCGGAATTCAACCAACACAATGTCAAAAGCTATGACGCACCATACTTTCTAAATTCAACCCTGACTTTGTCGAAAGTTAAGACGAATCTTTACTTTTCTTATTTCAATCTTTTGCGATAGCTTCACTCATACGCTTCAAGTACCGAACCGTTTAATCTATATTGCTCGGTAATGATAAAACTCTAGTAATCAACTCATATTCGTCATGAAAACATTTTTATTGTTAGCCATGACCACCTCACTCAAATTTCGGGACGAAATTTCTTTAACAGGTAGGTACTGTGATGACCCGGGAATTTCCGACCAATTTTAAACTTGATCTTTATTTGATTTCGACACGATAAGCAAAGTCTGTAATGTTGAGTCTCGAAAACTTTGGAACAGTTACCTGAATGCATTTACTAATTGACTATCCCGACGATTCACAAACAATTGTGTGCAAATAAATATGTGAATAAATACATATATATGTAAATATAAAAATAAGTATATATATTAATTTGAATTAATATAATACCATTTAATCATTTAAATTAATTATGTAGAGAAACATATATATGAATTCAGTACACAATTAAGGTGTGTTATAACATTTATAATATGTATACATAATAACTATTCACATATGTTATTATATAATATAAGTATTGCATAATTAATGATATGTAACATTATTGTAATAAACTTAATTACAAGTTAAAGTATAATAATATTGATATTAATACTATTTGTAGTATTAATATTATTATATATATATTATATATTTTAGTTAGATATAGGAATGGAAACATGTAACTCGATATTACTAGTACTATTATTAGGCATTATCATTAAGAATAATTACTATTGTTATATATTATCCTTACTATTAATATTATAAGAATAATACAATTTATTAATATTATCATTAATAATATTATTATAAACATTATTATAACTATAAATGTTAGTATTATTATTTTTATTATTTCTATTATCATTATTATAAATTGTATTATTATATTATTATTTAAGTAGTTATTATTAGTATTAATATTATTATTAATACCCTTATATATATTTACTAATACATATACCGATACATTTACGAAATACGTTTATTCATATATATATATATATATATATATATATATATATATATATATATATATATATATATATATATATATACTGTTATATATAGATAGGATTTACGGATATAGTATTATATATAAAAGAGTTGGATATGAGTAGTTTTCCTATCATTATCTACTTTATTACTTTTTCTCTGTTCTCTATTCTACTTGTGATATCTGGTCATTTCTTTTCTGTGTAAAACAATCAGTAATTGATTGTGGAAAGTAGCTGCAAGTAAGTCCATTATTATTATTCAATCACAAATTATAATTAAGACAGAAAATCAAGAACAAGTTTATTTTTTTTTTCTTCTTTCTTCTGAGCCCGATTAACGAATCAATCTTAAAAAAAAAAAACTAATGTTGCAAATCTGTTAGGAATGCTCACGTTTACCTTCCTGTAAGTTTTCATATTCAAATTCTTTATTTAGATTTCAAATTTTGAAGTCAAATGTTAATTTTAAAAAAGTCAACTGTTTGATCATCGAATAAATTCTAAATTTCTGTTATAGTTTAAGTTTAGCTGTTGATTCAGAAAGTGTATAATAATGATTTACAACACAATTCATATTTTATGTTTAACCTAAAACGCACTAAAATTGGAAATTCGATTTTAGTTCATAGTGTTCTTGACCTTGTTATGCAATAACTTGAATTCAAAACAATTTTCAAAAACTAAAAATGTGGAGTTATTAGAAATCTTATAGTGAAACTTTATGTAAATTCTCAAACCTCAAATTTTTATATCGATTGTTAATTTCAGAGTCAAAGTATAAATTGAGAAAGTCAACCCTTTTGTTCATGAGAAAAATTTGTAAATTGGTTGATGTTATGGGATAAATTGACGATCCAGAATGTTTCTATAATAAATTTAAAACTTATTTCATGTTATAATATTGGACTCAAACGTTCTCTAAATCAAATTCAATATTTTTTTTTCTTTCAAGTCAGCAACGAGCACAGCAGGTCATTTTTTTTTTTTTGGTCGCTTGTTGAGTCTATTGTTATTTACAAATATAAATCGTTTTTATTTAAATTATAAAACCAAAAATTTAATTGTATTGATATTTATAAGTTTGGATCGATTGGGTTCTTCATTGGAGAAGATGATATTATAAAAAGGAGAAACGACTTATATCTGTATTCTTTGGGTAGAATTTTAGAAAAACATTGTTGGAAGAGTGGTCTTAAGTATTGATGGGGTAGCGAGAGGTCTCGGGTTCAATCCCGGCTTTGGGTAGTTTTTCTCTTTTTAGAGGATTTCTCAAGGTAGTTTTATTTATAAATTTTGTTATTGTTATTATTATTATTATTATTATTATTATTATTATTATTATTATTATTATTATTATTATTATTATTATTATTATCACTTAACATATTATCTTAGTACTAACAAACAAATGATATTTATATATAAATATATCTAATACATATAACATAACAAAATTTAATATTTTTATGTACAAAATGAATATACGAAAATATTTAATATTATTATAAAAAGGATATAATTAATAGATTCATATATATATTTATTCGATTATAACTATGTATATTGATAAATATACAAATGATATAGGTTCGTGAATCCGAGGTCAAACCTACACTTGTTAAATGACGTCATATGTATTTTTACTACAAAATACAGTATGGTGAGTTTCATTATTTCCCTTTTTATATATATTTTTGGGCTGAGAATACATGCAATGTTTTAATAACTATTTTTCAATATTTATATGCGTGAGTTTCATTTGCCCCTTTTTCTTTTTATGTTTTTGGGCTGAGAATACATGCAAATGCTTTATTAAGTGTTTTACAATATTTATACGTGTGAGTTTCATTTGCCCCTTTTACTCTTTATGTTTTTGGGCTGAGAATACATGCAAATGCTTTATTAAGTGTTTTACAATATTTATACGTGTGAGTTTCATTAATCCCCTTTTAAACGCTTTTGCAATATATATTTTTGGGACTGAGAATACATGCGCTGTTTTTATAACTGTTTTACGAAATAGACACAAGTAATTGAAACTACATTATATGGTTGAATTATTGAAATCGAATATGCCCCTTTTTATTTAGTATGGTAATCTAAGAATTAGGGAACAGACACCCTAATTGATGCGAACTCTAAAGATAGATCTATCGGGCCCAACAAGCCCCATCCAAAGTACCGGATGCTTTAGTACTTCGAAATTTATATCATGTCCGATGGAGGATCCCAGAATGATGGGGATATTCTTATATGCATATTGTGAATGTCGGTTACCAGGTGTTCAATCCATATGAATGATATTTTTGTCTCTATGTATGGGACGTATGTTTATGAGAATTGGAAATATGAAATCTTGTGGTCTATTAAAATTATGAAATGATTATTTATGCTAAACTAATGAACTCACCAACCTTTTGGTTGACACTTGAAAGCATGTTTATTCTCAGGTACGAAAGAAATCTTCCGCTGTGCATTTGATCATTTTAAAGATATTACTTGGAGTCATTCATGACATAATTTAAAAGACGTTGCATTCGAGTCGTTGAGTTTATCAAGGTCATTATTAAGTCAATTATAGTTGGATATATTATGAAATGGTATGCATATCTGTCAACTTCAGATGTAATGAAAGATTGTCTTTTCAAAACGAATGCAATGTTTGTAAAATGTATCATATAGAGGTCAAGTACCTCGCGATGTAATCAACTGTTGTGAGTCGTCTATAATCGATATGGACTTCATCCGGATAGATTAGGACGGGTCCTTTCACATAATTCTTAGGCTACCAAGCAAAAAGGGGCATATTCGGCTTCGATCATTCAACCATATAATGTAGTTTCGATTATTTGTGTCTATTTCGTAAAACATTTATAAAAATTGCGCATGTATTCTCAGCCCAAAAATATAAAGGGTAAAAAGGCAAATGAAACTCACCTAATGTATTTTGTAGTAAAAATACATATGACTATATTGAACAATGCAGGGTTGGCCTCGGATTCACGAACCTATACCATTTATATTTCTATTAAAACATATAATAGAAATATCATAATTTCATTTATTAATATATATATTATTTCTATATATTTTGTAGTTATATAAGGTTTATACTAGATTCCTTTTTAAAACATATATTTTATTTTATATCTTAAATTCTATGATATATATGTGTATATATATTTATTTTATATATGTATTTAAAGTGATTAATATAGTTTTATTAATATCTATATATTTAGTATCATATTAAAAATACTTAATTTATTGTATGTAAGCTTTTATTATTTTCATAATAATAATAATAATAATAATAATAATAATAATAATAATAATAGCACTTATAATGATATTAGTAGTAAGACCGACAATAATATTAATATAGTTGTAGCAATAATAATTTTTAATAGTAACAATGCTAATAATGTTAATACTAATATTATTAATGATAATAATTATAATACTTATACATGTGATAATAATAATAATCTTTATAACATTAATAATAACAATAATAATGACACTAACAATCATGATAATAATAATAATAATATTAATAATAATAATAATAATAATAATAATAATAATAATAATAATAATAATAATAATAATAATAATAATAATAATAATAATAATAATAATAATAATAATAATAATAATAAAAGTAATTGTGTATACCCTCAAAGCTTTGTCTAAAAAGAATGCTCCAGACGGGACTCGAACCTGTGACCTCCCGCTCATCAACATAACACTCAAACCATCCAATCCATTCTGTTTTTCTCTTTTAAATCTATAACCTAATCTACTTAACCCGTTAACTTCGGCCTCCACAGAAAATGAGGGAACTCGGCCCAACAAGTTAATATGTAGAAACCCATTTAGCAATTAAAGGACCATCAAATATTGAGTTTTTAAATTTTCTATTGGTGTTTGTTTGGAAAAGAAGAAACCAGAATTGGACATCAAGACTTATCTCCATCTCATTACATCACCTCATCATCATGTATCTATCTTTACCTATTCGACATCATCATCAATATCATAATCATCGATCATCATACATACAGCATCATCATCCATACTTCTCTGTATCATGATCATCATCATCTTCTAACTATTATAAACATATCATCTTCATCGTTAACATCTCGTCATCACAACGGGTCACCATCATCGAAGTCATCATCTCGCCTAACATCTTACTGTATTATCAACACCATCTTCGTCTTTCATCATCAAACTCGTTGTTATCTACTTTCATTACGATCCTTCTTCATCATCTCAATACCATAATTACTATTCATCATCTTCATCGATATTGCTACAGTACCATCATTGTTTATGCATCATCCTCATTGTTATAACAATAACGAAACAGAAATGAACATGTACGGTAGTTGTAACAGTAGTATAGCAGTAATAGTGGGTTTCACAGGTGTTCTAAAATGGTTATTTAGGGTGCTGTTTAGGTTTGAGGTGGACTTGGTGGTTGTCTACAGCTGAAACAGAAGCAGGAACAACAATCAAAATAGAAGTAGAAATTGTAGTTGTAGATGGGTTTTCAGTTTCACGAACAAGATAGAATGAGAAGAGAGTGAGAGAAAGAATAAGCTGGTTCTTGGTGGTGATGTTAGGAAGTGATGGCGTGTGTGGAGCTCGACAAGAGCAAGAAAGAAGCAGAAAACTTTATGTGGTGATTCCCGGTCAAAACAGAAATGGCAACGTAATCGTTGCAGGTGTAGTAGTTTATTCATGAGTTTGGTTGTAACAATAATGATGAATGTGGTGTTGATCACTGAATAGTAACAACAACGATGAGTTGATGATGGTGGTGGGAGGCAGCGGTTTAAGATTGATGATGGTTGCTGGTGAATTGGTGAAAGGGGATAGTGAAGATGGTGGGTTGTTAAAATGTGTAAGTGTGTGTCTTATAATATGTAAGTATATGTTTATTTACATAATGATAAAGCAGAAAGATAAACAGTATACTTACTCTAATAATTTTCCCAATCACGGATGCAAAATGAAATGATCAAGTTGTATGTAAGCTATGTATGCATATATAATATATACATATATTAAGTTTGTAAAGATACAAAAGTAGACACAGTAATAATTTAATATTGATCCTTTAATTAGAACGTGTGGAATACAATAATTAACTCTGCCACCAGTTTACACGGACTGTGTATCATGCACTATTTGAAACCAGTGGCGAATAAAAGTCTTCGGAAAAATCCCAAATTTTTACATTAACTATATTTATTTATTTAGTCATTATGGTATGAAATTCGGTCATTAACTCTTAAATAAAAATTACATTAATTATTCACTCCCAAAACCAAGTAAAATATAGAAAGTTTTAAAATTAAACAAAAAGTTCCTAAATACATTTTTTAATAAGTCTATAATTTGTAAAACTCATTTTCGAATCATAGTTTATTTTAAAATAATATAAGTTTGATTTTAACTTACTTAATGACAATCGAGTGTTACTGACGTTCACTAAATAGATTCGAAATCTAAAATATATATTTAATATACTTTATTTATATATATAGATATGTTTTAAATAATAATTATCATAATATCATATTCTTATTTTATTAATGTTTAATAACAACAACATATAATACTTCCAATTATATTTCGAATTATTATTTATATATACATACACACATATCTATTTACAATTAATTGTTCGTGAATCGTCGGGAGCAGTCGAAGGTCAATTGAATATATGAACATCATTTCAAAATTTCTAGACTCAACATTACATACTTTGCTTATCGTATCGAAATCATGTAAAGATTAAGTTTAAATTTAGTCGGAAATTCCCGGGTCGTCACAGTACCTACCCGTTAAAGAAATTTTGTTCCGAAATTTGAGTGAGGTTGTCATGGTTAACAATGAGAATGTTAATATGGCGAATATGAGTCGATACATAGGATTTTATCATTATTACTAAATATGGATAAATCAATTGGTTTACTCGAAGCGTATGGCTGAAGCTATCACAAAAGAGTGAAATGAGAAAGACAAGTTTCATCATAACTTTTGACGTTGTCTTGGTTGAATTCTGGAATTCAAGGGATTTAAAGAAAATCTTTGAAATCTAAAAGATTTGATTCTTCGGCGAATAAGGAAATTAAGATCTCTATAATTAAATACGGTGATCAGCCTCGATTACTACGTCTGATTTTTCCTTTATAAATTAAACTCTTTCGTTCCATTATTCTCACCATTCCTATATTTTCTTTCTTAGTTCATACATCCAAAAGATTGTGAAAATGCTTAATTCAGTTCTAATCCTTGATATTTTCCTAATTATCATTTCTGTCATCCTTCTTTTCAATCCTCCATCAGAAAAATCTATTTACTTCTACCATTACCTTGGGGTGATACTATTCTTAATTATACCGTGTCTTTATATTACTATTCGTATTAATATTCACGGTTTGTAACCTCCGTGTTGTTATTGGGCTTTATATTTTCTCTTATATTTTGGAGCTCTTTGCCTTTTTATTATCTTCTCGATCTCTAGTAAAGCGAGTAACGGTCCAGAATTCGTAAGTATGGAACTTCGAATGAACTTAATGTTCTAAACAAGAAGAAACGTAATCGCACGATTTGATTTGTTAAATTACTAGAATCACTGAGGATAGAACTATCAAGAATATACTTTCTTGATATGTTCGGAGGTTGAACAGATTGAACGAGTCGTGTAACATGGCACATGATGACGTTATAGTCTGTGAATCATCATGTTTCATTAGAAACTCAGTATGACTTACTAAAATATAATCACGTTGATCAAGTGTCAATATATTATACTAACTCATGCATCAGTCCCCAACACTACTTCAAAAACATTCTTGAATTAACTCGAAGGTTTACAGAATATAGAAACTAAATAGTTTCCTTTATGATGTAATATATAGATAGCACGAAGAGATAAATAATTTCGGACGGGAATGAAAATATCTTCAGAAATATCGAAGATATTTATGATGATATTTTGGAATTTCTAAGTTCGATGGTTGATGGAGAAAGATTTTTCCACAAGATTTTAACCTGAGTACGGAGCAAGATATTCGTTGAAGGTTTCATCGGATATAGAATCATCAGGATTCTTTAATTACAGGGTTTGGTCCTTGTATTCATCCTTGGTCTCCTTCATAGTTTGCTTAATCCGTTTTTCAGTTTCAAACTTTTTCTGAGCTTTGCCGACATACTATTCTTTATCATCAACCTTCCGACGATTAAGGTCGTTTACGGTTGTCTCCAGTTTCTGATGCTTCATTCAGCTTTTTCAACACTTCGAGTATTAATTCGCAGACTATGTGCTTTTCAGAATTTCGGAATGGAACATCATAATTCTAAAATATGAATATTATATGTATACATATAACTGTTGATGTAGTAATGTTGAGAGTTTGAAAGTACTGATTGCTAATTCTCGGTAATTAGTATCGCAATTCTCGTTAAAAGATGTGGATGAGTATATGATAGGGTTTTGATCAAGATAATGATTTTTCGGAAAGTTAAGGATCAACTAAATTGTTGGTAGGTTTACTATTAATGTATTGGGACATAAACGGTTCTCCGGTAACGATGATGAAATAACAACGTTTATATCGAGGTTATAATAAGTCTAATCTGAATGGAAGTTGAAGTTGATTTGTTGAAGCTGTGACAAAATTTGCTACATTGAAAGGGATTACTAAGTTATTTTGGGTAATAATAACACTAAAGGAATTAACACAGCTATTTTAATGTTTACTCAGTTTCTGAGAGTTTTTCAGGTGCATAAATATATGCATCAATCTTTTCTTTCGTAGATGAAGTGCGGTTGGTTCATCCTCTCGATTGAGGTGTTTTCAAGAATCATGAAAGGTTTGAACGCAGATCGTAATAGTCAACATACAAATGAGGTTTAAGATGAAACCAAGTGGCAAACTTGAAGAATTGTTTAGTTTCATATGTTATAATCAATATTTTAATTCATTTTAATTATCTAATGTTGGCAGTCCACAGTTAGCAGTCCACAATTAGTAATCCAATAATTCATATATAGTTTAATATATAATATTCGAATTAATTAATACGTATTCGTGACCCATTATATACATGTCTCAAACTCGATCACAACTCAAAGTATATATATTATTATAGAATCAACCTCAACCCTGTATAGCTAACTCCAGCATTACTGCATATAGAGTGTCTATGATTATTCTAAATAATATATATAGATGCGTCGATATGATATGTCAAAACCTTGTATACGTGTCCTAATATTTAAAGTGCGTAAAATAAAAAACAAAAATTAAATGACGATAAATAAAATTGCGAGAATTTAAATTGCGATAAATAAATTACGATAATTAAATTGCGATAAATAAATTGCGATAAATAAAATGTAATATGAAATTAATCAGTTAGCTATGAACAGTTAGCTAGGAACACTTATTGTGGATTCTTATCAAAATTCTTCTCATAATTAAATTGTTTGTTTCTGTGACGACCCGGGAATTTTCGACCAAATTTAAACTTGATCTTTATATGATTTTGACACGATAAGCAAAGTCTGTAATGTTGAGTCTCAAAATTTGTGAACTGATTACATGAATGCATTTACCCTTTGACAATTTCCGACGATTCATGAACAACAAATTTTAAATAGATACAAATATTTATAATGATTAGAAGTATAATTCAAAATAAAATATTATTTAAGTATTAGAAATAAACATTTGAATTAAAAACGAAAATAATAAATAGAATGATTAAGTAACTATTAAAACATATAAATATATAAACGTATATATATATATATATATATATATATATATATATATATATATATATATATATATATATATATATATATATATATATATATATATATATATAGGATTTCTATAAAGGAATATTATGATTGGAATATATATAAAAGATATAAATATTATATGTATTACATTTAATACAATTATTAGATATTACATAATTTATAAAATGTAATATTAATACATGAAATTACAAACTAAATTATAGTTTTTATATTAGGATATATGTTACTACTTTCATTATTAGTGATATTAACATCAATATTATAACTATATGTATATATTATATATATATGAAATTGGATACATTTAATTACTAATATTATTGTTATTATTAGTAATATCATTATTATTATAATTAATAGTAAATTATGAGTTTAATTATTATTAAGATTATTAATATTGTTATAACTACCATTATTATTAAAATCATATTATCCTAAAAATAATACAATATGATTAATAATATGTTCTTTTATTGTTATTGGTAATTATCATTATTAATTATTGTTATTATTTTATATAATTAATATTATTAGTAATAATGTTATTATTAATATATTTATTTATTTACTAATACTAATTTTATATAAAGAATCAGATTTATATACGTGGGAAATCTATATCCCTTTCAGCTTTATCTTTATCCTATTTTCCTTTCCCTGATAGTAAGATCATGTCTCCAAATTTGTTGCATGTCTTAATCCAATCCAGCATACAAGGTTCGTTTCCTAACAGATGAAGATAAAAATCTGTTTGAAGTCATTTTCCAATTTTTTTATATATTATTTTGTGTACCTGGTAAACCTCTGCTGTCAAGACTCAATCGATTATAATACAGACGTACACACTTGTTATTTCAAATCATTCAACTCTTCAATCCCATTATCAATTACCTTCATCCATTACTGCAAACGAATTTAAACAGAAACATTTAAAGAAAAACTGACCCGTCGACTCTGTTATCGATCTTTTTCTGAAAAACTCGAATTCCAATCGATTTTCAAAATGTGTAATTGCTATTGTGTTAAGAAGCGTTTACTCCAACTTTCTGCAAAATACCAATTCCCAATTCATCGTAATGAATTCGAATTTCACAGTCAAAGTTTTCAAAATAAAAAGGTCAAACAATGTTCTAAGATCGAATTGAAGATTTATCCGATATTTCTGTTGTAATTAATGGCCTCAAAAGTTTTTAGGTGTGATTTTAAACAAAACTCGTGTTGTAATCGTGGTCTGAAACCTGCTAAAGATTCGAGTTGGATTTTGAGTTCTAAACTTTAAACAGCGACGGTTGCAAAGGGTTTTAAGTTCATTATTTTTTTTCTTTTTTGCTGTTAATCAATAACAATTACGATAGTTACTCTGTGTTGTTTATAAAATTAAAAACACATTTATATTGTTGGCTATTATGATCGGGGGATACTGAATTGGGTCGTTCGAAAATAGAAGAAGAAGAGGGATGAAAGAAGTCAAGGATTAAATGAAATTAAATGAGGAGTTATTTCAGAAAATGGGCAATAGCCCAACGGTCTTGAGTGTTTGTGTGCTATCGGGAGGTCGCGGGTTCGAGTCCCGGTTTGGACGATTTGTTATTCTTTTTAAGCCTTTTAAGGTTGTTCTCATATTTATAATTATTATTATTATTATTATTATTATTATTATTATTATTATTATTATTATTATTATTATTATTATTATTATTATTGATATTTTGATTATCATTTATATTGTTATTGTTATTAATGTTATTACTATGATTATTATTATTATTGTTATTGATATTATTATTATTATTATTATTGTAATTAAGTATTAGTAAGTAATGTCATTATTGATAATATTATTATTATTAAATATTAATAATGTGTTTATCATTAATAATATTATCATTTAAGTATTGATATCATTATTATTATTATGAATAATATTACTATCATGAAAATAATAAAATTTATTAGTATTTTCGTTAATATTAGTATTTATACTATTAATATTGACGTAAGTTTTATTATTAATATTAACACTTTCGTTAACATGAATATCAATAACAAGTACTATTATTATTGAAAATTAATATAATTATTATTAAAAGTATCATTACTTTAAATCTATATTTTTATAAAAAATATTATTAATACTATCATTTATATTATTAGTACTATGAAAAATTACTATTATTATCAGTATAATTATTCTAAAGTTATTATAACTAGTATTTTGTAAACAAGAGAGTAATTACACAAAAGTATATTTAATATACAGAACTTAACTATATTAATTTTTATATACAAAATGAAAACATTTAATTAAATTATGAATTATATATAAATTATTAATATAAAAATTATATCACTAATAATAATATATATATTTATTCGATTACGATTATACATATTAATGAATCCACAAATAATATAGGTTCATGAATCCGAGGCCAACCCTGCGTTGTTCAATATAGTCATATGTATTTTTACTACAAAATACATTAGGTGAGTTTCATTTGCCTTTTTACCCTTTATATTTTTGGGCTGAGAATACATGCACAATTTTTATAAATGTTTTACGAAATAGACACAAGTAATTGAAACTACATTATATGGGTGAATGATCCAAGCCGAATATGCCCCTTTTGCTTGGTAACCTAAGAATTAGTAAACCGATCTAATAATTGACGCGAATCCTAAAGATAGATCTATGGGGCCGACGAACCCCATCCAAAGTACCGGATGCTTTAGTACTTCGATGTTGTTTTATATCATGTCCGAAGGATTTTCCGGAAAGATAGGGGATATTCTTATATGCATCTTGTTAAAGTCGGTTACCAGGTGTTCAATCCATATGAATGATTTTTGTCTCTATGCATGGGACGTATATTTATGAGAAATGAAAATCTTGTGGTCTATTAAAATTATGGAAATGATTATTTATGTTAAACTAATGAACTCACCAACCTTTTGGTTGACACTTTAAAGCATGTTTATTCTCAGGTATGAAAGAAATCTTCCGCTGTGCAATTGCTCATTTTAAAGATATTACTTGGAGTCATTCATGACATATTTCAAAAGACGTTGCATTCGAGTCGTTGAGTTCATCAAGATTATTATTAAGTCAATTATAGTTAGATATATTATAAAATGGTATGAATGCCGTCAACTTTTGATATAATGAAAGATTGTCTTTTCAAAAACGAATGCAATCTTTGTAAAATGTATCATATAGTGGTCAAGTACCTCGCGATGAAATCAACTGTTGTGAATCGTTTATAATCGATATGGACTTCGTCCGGATGGATTAGGACGGGTTGTTTCAGTTGGTATCAGAGCGGTGGTCTTAGTGAACCAGGTCTGCATTAGTATGTACAACTGATAAGTCGTTAAGATACATTAGTGAGTCTGGACTTCGACCGTGTCTGCATGTCAAAAGTTTTGCTTATCATTAGTGTTGAAAATTATTTGCTTATCATCCTTAAAGTCTAGACACGTCTTACTGCCTCTATTGCATAGACAGTGTATAGATAAATTCATATCTTAGCGTATCTGTTATAGTTACCTTTGCCTGACAGCTTCCGTTGATTCCTCCGTAACTTATGGGATTTTAGTATTATATATGCATATGTAAATTATGTATTGCAGGGTACTAATCTACATCCTATAATCTATTTCTTATCAAAAATCCTTCATCTAAATGTACGAGATGAATCCCTCAACCAGTTCGAATTCCTCGAATTCCGACAGCTATTCCGATATGGAGTTTCACCTAACCTCCGAAAGCAGTGTCATCAGAATGAATCAACTAATCATCCATCCCCAATTCATCTGATGGGTTCGTAGTCGACTTAACTGATGAAAACGAGAAGAAGGCGATCCTTTCCACCCACCAACCTGCACACTTGGCGAAGAACTTAAAGCACTTACCGACGAACCCATTCGAAACACCATTTTCACACTCATTTCCGGAATATCTCGCCACGATTATATTCTATCCAAAATTCTAAACCTTATTCATCTGCTCATTCCGACTGACAATCATCCCGGAATAATAGAAGAAGTTAGCGAACTTCTCACTCAAGTAAACAATTGGGAGAATATGGTGCAAAATTTACCAGCTTCAGCAACATCACCGGCACCAACAGTACCCCAACATCAATACCAGTACCACCAACAACCCAAGTTTCAACATCACACGGCTCAACATCTCATTCTGTACCTCGAGTATAATCATCGTTCTACGTATCATTCTACATCAATTATCTTCTTTCAGTATGGCAATTATGTAATCTCTAATGTTTTAGAGATTATATATTCTTGTTCTAACAATAAATCAAATGAGATTAATATCACATTAACTCATTAAATCCGTGATTATATCTGAAGAAAATATATATGTATATATATTTTCATAAAGATTGTAATTAAAATTCTTTCGTACAAACTGTTAATGGTGAAAATATTTTAACGGGTAGGTAATACCCGAGGAATATTTAGATTTCACATTAATAAGTTACATTGTACATTCTTCGAATCTGATTCAACAGTCATTTACTATCCTACTTACATCCACAGACATACGTATTCGTTCACCACAGAATAACCATTTTCATTCAAATTTCATATTGGGATTTTGATCTATCAGAATCCAACAAGTGGGATAATGAAGAAAACGTTGGACAAAATAAAATTTGTTAGAAACAAACAAATTAACTATGAGAAATTTTGTTAAGAATCCACGCTAACGAAATCCTAGCTAACTGTTAATTCCGTATTACATTTTATTTATCGCAATTTATTTATCGCATTTTTATTTATCGCAATTTTAATTCTCGCAATTTTATTTATCGTCATTTAATTTATGTTATTTATTTTACGCACTTTAAATATCGGGACACGTATACAAGGTTTTGACATATCATATCGACGCATCTATATTTATTATTTGGAATAACCATAGACACTCTATATGCAGTAATGATCGAGTTCTCTATACAGGGTTGAGGTTGATTCTACAATAATATATATAGTTTGAGTTGTGATCGAGTCTAAGACGAATACGGGTCACGATATGTATTAATTAATTTGAATATTATATATTAAACTATATATGAATTATTGAATTGCTAACTGTGGACTACCAACATTGGACAATTAAAATGAATTAAAATATTGACTA